>NC_057805.1:18321778-18502410 GCF_018294505.1 Triticum aestivum
TGGCCGGTGCGGAGGCGGACCGGCGGTGGGGAGTGGTTTTGGGGAGGGCGGGCCGGCCGTGGGCGGCGGGGGCTGGCGGTTCGGCCGGTGGTGGCTGGCGGCTCAGGGGGGGTGGAGTTTGATGATAAACTGGAGGCCCTTGATTTCGTATCCAACGGCTAGAAAATCTAATGACCAGAGATGAAAAAGTCAGTCGATTGACGTGTAGCCTCACCCCGCACGTACACATGCACGCACGCAAGACACACACGCATGTAGGCGTGCAACACTGACACGTACACACGCACGCATGCTGGCGTGCAACACTGACACGTACACATGCACTCATGAACACACGCACGTACGCACCCATGCATGCAACACTGAAACGTACCCTTGCACGCACGCAACACTCGCACGCCTGCATGCACACAGCACACGACGCAAGACACACGCTCAACCTATACGTGCATGCACCCTTTGTTAAGGACATGGATTGTTACGGGTATTAATCAATCTTATCTGTGATAAGCAGAACATTGATGTTTGCAGCGGTCTTTATGAATCACAACGTATCGAACGGGCTATCAACATAGTAGGCTTATCTACATGAAAAAGATGACGTCACACTCAATGAACAATCATCGGTTTATGAAATGCCCGCTTCTGACCGCCTTGGCCCACCAAAGGTTCCTCTGCTGTGCGCTGCCTGCGTTGGGTCACTGACATGCAAGCCATGCACCCAAAGAGCCCATACGTCAGTGGAAGAACGGCGCGGTGTCCTAGGTCAGAGTCGAGAGCGCCACTCGCGGCACGCCCGGCTGAACACGCCTCCGTGCCGCATTCAAACGCCTCCATGAAACCCGCCCGTGTGGAAGCCGAGAAACCCACTCTAGACACACTTTCGTTCATGACCGGGCCGGCGTTAAACGCAACGCTGGCCGAGCTCCTCCCGTCCGCTGTCTATTTAATCTCCTATTTAAACGAGGCCAAACGCCGGCCAAGAATCGCACACCTCCGCCGCTCCCCTATCTCCTCCACCATTTGTCCACTCTTACAATGGCTTACGAAGAGTAGTTATTCCGCATCCAAGCCGGCTGGGTAGCCCGCAGGATACGAGCTATGCAGCTCGCTGATCCACCTCCCTCCCCTCGCCCGACGGAGCCAGTTGCCGCCCCAAGTCGGCGCGCGGTTCAGCAACTCGCCGCTCCAGGCCAGCTCGACGAGGAGCGGCGCACGGGCATCGTTGCTGCCGTCCACGCCGCCGCCTCTTACCGCGTCTCCCGTTTCTATGGCCGAGACTCCCATGCCGGCGGCCGCGCCATGCAAGCAGCGACAGAAGCCGGGTGCGCGGAGAGCGGCGAGTCGGTGGCCAGCGGCTCTGCGTCCGCCGCCATCATCGAGGAGAAGTAGAACACGGGAGGCCGCCGCCGCTTGGGTCCCATGAAGGCCACCGCGGATGCGACGCCGGCGTACACAGCAGGTGTCTTGCCAGATCCTTTTGTTGCGAGGACCTTCGTCGACCCCGCATGGGCTCCACGGAAGAGGGGAATGTTAGGATGAACTCGAGCCAGTGCCGGCCATGGCAAAGTAGTGGCCGGTGATGAACTCGAACCGGTGCCGGCCACCATCATCTTCGGCACCAGCCAATGATATCAGTTGGGCAGTGGGGAAGCGAGCCGTCCTTTGCACTGAAGCATATACCTCCGGGGCTCCCGGCAGTCCGGTGATCGTGCTGCCGGACATGAGGAACACAAATCGTTCGGCGGGCGACCATTTAGGCCAGGTATTATATACCTGTGCTGTCCAGAACTAGCACCGCGTAGTTCATTTGAATGTAATGAAATCCGTCCTGTTTGTATGAAAATCCGGTATTTTATATGATTTCCGTCGTTGTTTATATGAAATATCAGTTTGTCTACGTGTTTGTGTGAATTTCGTCCGGTTGGTTGAGTTGCTGTCATAATGTGTGCGGCTACGGTTGGATGGCGTAATTTGCGGGTCGCCGGTCGGTCTACGGGCGGCTCGGGCGGCATTGTGGGACAAAAAAACACAGCTCGTGCGAGCTCGTCTCCAACGTGCGCGCTGGAGGATGCATGACAGCATGAGCACCCGAGCCATTCCTCGTTCATCGGTGGCAAAGGCACCGGTGGACAAAAGGGTCGCCAATATTTTGGCTACCCCGGGCAAGATCCAAACAGCCCCTCCCAACAGATTCAAATCCCTCGTTCACCGTGGAATTTTGCCATGTGTTGTTTTCATGGACTAGCAAGATGCCCGTGCATTGCACGGAACATCAAGATGCATTTTTTTACAAACTCCCGCATGCATGCAAGGGATAATTAATGTCCTCCTTTGCTAGTACCATGAGGCAAACACCATTAATATTGCATCGGTTAGTGTTAGTGGCCTTGTATATCTGCAAATTGTAATTTTGATAGTGGCCCCTTGTATATAAAAATGGAGGGAGAAAGATGAGAGATAAGGTGAGGAGGAGTGGGGCGTGGTGGTGACTGGTGGTCGGACTGGGCGGAGGCATGGGGATGGACGGCGCATTATGTCTAGGTTTGTATCTCTCTCTCACACACCCACGTAGGTGGGGGACGTGCACGAAGAGAAGAGGTGCACGCACGGCGCACGTACTCCCGTCTCTTTCCCAACCACACCCGCGCGGGTACACGGTGGAGCTCATTTCTGTACGAAAAAGGCAGCCCACGTGGTAATTTGGCACGTGTACTGGTTGTCCACTTGGTGGAGGGAGGATCGTCTACCACGGGTGAACAAACAAATTGCGACTTGATGCATTATGTTAAATTAAAAAAAGAGGCAAACCATGTGGGGCCTAGCTTAGAGGCAAGGCTCTATACACTGGAGTACTTTTGATGTGTCCCGTCAACTCGCAGAACGAGGAGAAGCTTGCTTAGTACGCCGTCTCCCCCGCCCACGGGCGTGGTGGCTCGCAGGATGAGGTGAAGCTTGCTTACGAGTAGTAGTAGTAGTACTACTACTGTACGCCTTTACGCCCGCTCCCTCGCCCACGCGCGCGGTGGCTCGCAGCACGAGGAGAAAATTTTACTACTCCCTCCATTTACTCCTCGTCCCTACTATGTACTTTGGTTAGTACTCCCTCCATTTACTTATACAAGGCCACTATAAAAAATACATTTTGCATCTATACAAGGCCACAAATAGTAATCGAGACAAAAGTTATTACTCCCTCCTTTCCAGTTTATGGCTCAATTTCAAAATCTCTCCAACCAAGGTAGACGGTGAGTGGTCGAATTAATTTCGTAGTTTGCACAAGTAATTAGTACGCTCGTTTTTCTCAAGAAGTTATGTTTACCGAGGCATTAATTAGAACGAATGCATGAATGACCACTAAATTTCCATGAACTTGTACATGCATTGGTTAGTTTCCTCTTGACACTGCTTGCGTCGGGTGATCTAACGCACCTCGAAATCCAACATGTAATGGTACTACTACTAGTATAGTAGAATTGAGACTTATCAAACGGAAAAACGAATGTTTTTTAGATGAGCCCTATAAACCCTAGTGGGTACGTACTCCGTAAAAACAGATTTTTCCAAAACTAAGTCGCTCCCTTTCATGAATTCTGTAGTATACTCCTCCGTCAACGCTCCCTTTCATGAATTCTGTACTTCCTGTCGCCGACATGTGGGACATATAGCAACCGGGTCAACGTGTCAAGCACCAAATAACAATGCAGAACAGCAGGGGGGACGCACCCCACTCGTACCGGCCCAGTAGTAGTAATGAGCAATGAGACGTCAAATCACAATGCCGCACCTTCCCAGACGGACGAAGCAACCATTATTTCACACTTTGGTTCGCCATCATCTCAAACCACGTAGTATTGCTTCTGCCTCAAGAGGGACACGCGCATCACCTTGGTACATCATGACACGTGGGACCGCATGACAGGCCATGCTCCCCCGCCGATCGCTCGGTAAAATCACCTCATTTTTACTATGCTTCCTCCGTATCGGTTTACTACATGGCATGCACGTCGTTCTAGGTTGAGAATTTAACTGGCTATATATGTGATGAACAGTACTCTAGCCTTTTAAAAAATGTATACTTTTGTACAGTAGTACTATCGATGGATTGTGCCATGGAGCAAAAATTGAAATTAAAAAAAAGGTGGTACATATAGAGAGCGCTCGTCGCCAAATTATGCACATAGTACTATTAAAAAAGCTAGTACGTGCTTAATTGGGGTGCTAAATTCTATTAAATAAATACTAGTAGTATGTACATACTGAAGAGTTAAAGTAACGAGAAGAAACATAACATAGTTCTGCTGGGGGCTCAGCACAACACACCCCTCAAATTAAACTAAGCACACCTGAAATTAAACTATGCAACTAATCCGGTAGACACTGCATTAGAAGTTTAGAACCACCATGAGCAACGACACTGCCACCTTACTCGGAGTCCTCGTCCACGTCCTCGACTTCATCCTTGTCCCTCTTCCTCTTGGCCGATACTTCTTTGCTTGAACCGCACACTTGGCTGTTGCTCTTCATCCAACCCTTGTAGATATTGAAACAAAGGTAGCCATCCATTGCAGCATAGTGGATGTGGTCTATATCTAGTACATTCCACTGCCATGCATGATGATGAAACGTGTAATGAGGTTTCTCCAGTTTACGGTACGAAGGATGAACCATGGCTCCTGCCAGGGTCAGCATTGAAGGCTGACGAGAGGGCACCAGCCAATTCTTCTGGAGGTCGAAGGGGTTGCCTACAACGAGGCCTATCTGACCCAGGACTTCTTTGTCGTTCTTAAAGTCTACAGTAACGAATTTCACTGTTTTGTCCTTGAGGAAGTTCTTAAAATCCTGGCACTCAACGTCGGCATGGCATATATGGTAGACCAAGCAAACGTTATGTACGCAAAGCTGGATCACGGCGGGCTTCTTCCTCTCTTCGTCCTTTAGATCCTTCTCTCGTCCCAGGACTGTGGTGTACTCAACATCTAGCCCAGCGACCCACTCATCATCTGAGTTTTCGAACATGCGTCTGAAGCGAGAAAGGCATCCTTTCACCGTCGCGGAAGAACGGGTGTAGATGACGTCGAACTCATCGCCGGTGATGGTTCTAACCTTGTACTCACCGTCGATCGTGGAGATTTGGGACGCCATGGATTTGGGAGGAGGGTTAGGATTAGTGGAACTGCCGTAATGTGAATGGACGGGATGACTAGGAGTGAACCGCCGTAGTATTGAAGGACGTGCGGGGACGAGCAGGAGCGAACTGCCAGCGTGCGAACGGCAGGGTAGTGGCTTTCCATTCTCCCATGATACGGGCTTCCGAGAGCCCTTGGATCTGAGATCGAACGGTTGCATGGCGTGATTCTAGACCTATGGGTGAATATCCTATCCTGGAGGGTTATTCTGCAAATTTTCAGCAACTTAGCATGCGACCGTTTGATCTCAGATCCAAGGGCTGCCAGCAGCCCGTATCATGGTCGCGCCTACCACGACCGTCGCGTCGCTCGCGCGGTTGCGCCCTTGGAGATTTAACACGGTGCGTTAGGCTATCTAATGTTGGCATGTCATACATAGTCATCACTTAGTCACTCATACTACAACAAGGTTGGCTATAAGGTTGGCTATAAGTGTAATTTTTTTACTCCTCTCTATCTCTTTCTTCGTACTCCCTCCGTCCCATAATATAAGAACATTTTTGACACTAGTGTAGTGCCAAAAACGTTCTTATATTATGGGACACAGGGAGTACTAGTATTTATTGCATTTGCCAAGGAGTGACCTCTTCCAATGAAATGGTGTTGCTAAGTTTGCTTCATTTAATTAGCTATAGACTCAAAATTGTCTTTTCACCTAGGTACATGCGCTTAGCACCGTTTCTTCCTTGGGTCACCAAACTAGTCTCTCTCTTCTTGATTAACTTGCCACATCAGACTTTATGCCTATGTGGCAAGCTTAAGCACCTGTAGGAGCAAGTAAAAGTAAGTACAATAGTGCGCTTTACATGGCATTTTTGCATATGTGGAGGAAAGAGAGGCAAGGAAAAAGTGGAGAAGTGGACTCTCATGCAAGAGCTAGCCTCTACTACATGGTGGAGCATTGGGAGAGGCACCTGTATGGAGGTGGTCAGGAATCGGGAGACTCACGCCGGTCGTAGCGCCGCAGTTAAAATGATAATGGCAAGTCAAATCACGGGGCCCCACCTGTACAGCAGTAACTCGCTGTCAAATCACACAGCCCTACGTTTGCAGCAGCCTACTCCCTCGTCTTCTCGCGTCTCTGTCGAACCGACTAAGCGGAACTGCCCCACCTACCGCGCAGGAAAAGCCCCACCCTCGACTTTTAAATACAACTACATCCGCTTAAGAATCCAATGATATACTTTTTGTGACATAGTAACTCATATTTAGTTAGTCAAATGGATGACCTAGAACTACGTGCATGCCCTATAAACCGAGACGCCTAAAAATAAAAAAACCGAGACGGAGAGGGTAGTTCAGCACGTATCTTTTTAGATCAATATAGTCGGGATTCACCAAGGAGCAAAACCAAGTGGTAGGCTGCTCCTGTCGTGTTGGCATAGCAACTCAAGCAGGGTCAGTCCGCACACGAAATGGTGACACACTTAACAGGACCCCTTTGGCCGACATGTGGCTCATCCACCGTCTTGTTCCACGTGCGATGCACCAAATTATAGTTCGGAGCAGCGGTTGGAATTGGAGGCACCCCGGTCGTAGCGCCGCAGTAGTAGAAAATGAGCGATGAGGGGTCAAATCACAAAGCCCCACCTTTCCCGCATTAAGCTGGACGGACGAAGCAACCATCATTTCACTCTAGGGTGCAAGAGCATAAAGAAAAGAGAAAACAATGATGCGTGCGGCAGCTACCTAGGGCACCCTAGGGTAGGGGTCTCCACTACAGATCCTTTTTTTTGAAAGCGCCTCCACTACAAATCGGCTTCTCCCTCGTCCTCTTGAAGAAAACCGATGATGAGTGCAGCGATAGGGTTTGTAGGAGTACTACGGCGTGCGGGGCCACGTTGTAGTAAATGGGTTCGAGTCGACGCCTTAAATATGTGTGGGCCGCTTGGTTTTACGGGAACGAGGCAACATTTTGGGTTTGGGGACCAGTGGAGATATAGTACGTACAAAAAATTGTGGACGTAGGTTCGACCGAAAGGCAATGATGCATGGGCCCTGCATTTTGATATACCCGGGGCCGCGTGAAATTTGCTACTCTACTCAAAACTAGTAAGGTACACATGTATTGAACGCATGAGATTTCGAAACCAAATTACGAATAAATACACACTATAGCATGTAAAGCTTTTAGTCATATATGCATGATGTAGATGTTCGTTTAGTTCTTATAGTTCATCTCATTCAAAATCAATTAGTTTTATAAAAATGTTAAGATTCATGGGGTTGTGCATTGTAAATCATAAAGTAAAAAACAAATAATGGCAATTCATTTAGAAAAAAAATAATCAATTATGATACAGAAGATTCTAGAACAAAGGAGAAGTGCTTGTGTTTTGAGGTTTGTGCATTATGCTTAAGTTCAACCATGGAGTCTTCTAAATTGTACATGTGGCAGATCTGGTGGAATGTTGATGATATCCAATGGCCAGTAGTGCTCGGATTTGCCTATCTCTGCACTGTCGGGTTAGCTTCATCCAGCGACCATCTTTCAAAGTTATTGGCACACTATATAGTTCTTGTGCCATAGTTGCATGTTTTGGAAAAAAGCTACTAGTGGGTTGTACTATCTATTTAGTAATAGAAGATGTATACATGGAAGTTGTAGGGAAAGACATGACATGGAGCATCTCAATTCCTATGAGTAGGGATTGGAAAAGAGATGTCATTTGGTTCACATCATAGGAACTTTTCTATTGAATCTAGAGATGACATGTATCTCAATTCCTATGAGGAGGGATTAGAAAAGAGATGTAATTTGGTTCATATCATAGGAACTTTTCTATTGAATATACGCTAATGTTTATTTTCCTTTGAAATTAAGGGAGTATAGGAATCCATTCATATGAACCAAGTGGCTCTAAAGCTATAGAAATGATATCATGTTTATTTCCTTTGAAATGTGGAGTATATGAATCTATTCCTATGAACCAATTGGCTCTAAAGGAAAAAATCCTATAAAAATCATATCATATAGAGTTCCTATGATATTCCTCGACACTAAAGGATGCTTGAAATTGCTGCGGGTGATACGATGGTCTTTCTTTGTAGACTCCTCACCCATCTTTATAGTTACCTCTCGAAGATGAATGAAATGATATATACATGGTATTCTACATGTGCAATTTGGTACACGAAAACTCGGTAAAAGTTTGCGAGGTTTGAATTTTCAATAAAGCTATATGCACTGCATTTCGGAACGGAGGGAGCATACGGCAGTTGCTAACACTCACGTGGAAGATTTGTGTGTAGGAGGAGTGGCTGTTCTGTTAAATGACATGGCAAAACTGACACTGCCGGATGCCGATCTAACGGTTCTTACGGCGTTCGTCAGGAAAAGGCTTGTGGCGAACGTTTGTCGGATAATGATTTACGGACACATGGATTGCATTGATACATGCCCCCCTCTCTCCCACGCACATGCACCCTCACGAGTCATGACTCTCCCGAGTCCTCTCGCAGACTCGCACGTCGCACCCACCGTCTATCTGCAGGTAGACGTCACGCACATATGTGCTCTTCACACCCTACCCTCAGAACTTCTAAAAAACAAAAGACGGCGCGCACATTTTATTTTAGCTCACACGTCACACACTTATACTATTACTCTTGCGGCAAACGTTCTTTGGGCATAGTATATTGTACTCTCACGAAGAGAAGCGGTGCACGCACGCACTAGTTCTCTCACACCCACTCGCGGGTACATGTAGGAGCGCATTTTTTTGAAGCTGGTACAACAAAATCACTCCACTATATATAAAAGCAGGAGCCTTAGCGCTTGCTTTACTAGGGTTCCTCTCGTTCACTCTCTCATGCTCTCCAGATCTAAGCAACACATAGGCGGCCACACTCTCTCTCAGCTCACGGCTGGTCACAAATCCGGCCGGACAACCTCGACTGGGGCAGGGGTGTAGGTACATCGTTCACGCTGTCGTCGGCGGCGAGGGAGGAGAACAACGGCTGCCCGCGCGTCCTGATCGGCGGCCGTGCCATTCTCTCCGAGAGAGCACCGGCTCAGGAGGGCCTCCGACCCCTTCTTCCTCCCTGCGGTATTGTGGCCAAGATGCGGCCTCCCGACGCCGTCTTTGCCACATGCCGACGACCCTCAGGTATATATTCCTTCGAAACCTGCCTTGCTCTACTGCCCCAGCTCCCTTCGTGTGGATCCTTTTCTACTTCCGTCCGCTGTTCCAAAGCCACCTAGACTTCTACTATTATTAGAAGTAAAGCTAGTTCATACAGTCGACTCAAAGCGTGGGTTCAAACAGGGAAGAAAGTGGGAAAGCTGTAGCATGAATCTAGGACTTGGTTCTAAGAGGAAACGGGGGAAAGTAGTAATATCTGTCACTGTTTAAATAATCGTATTTCGTATTTGCGCAAACAGGGATGTCTGTCTCCGTATCGTTTCTATCCGCGCAATCAAAAGCACACACCTCAGTTTTAGTACAACTACGCAAAATGAGATGGCTATCCCTCGTTGCCGTCGTCTAACCTCCCGTCTTCAAGGTATCCCTACATTGGTACTAGTAACTAAGGTAGAATGACCAACGCAATCTAAAAGAAGCTGATTCGTACGTTTTACTTCCTGATTGCAGTGCAGGGACGAGCGAAAACAACTGCATCCTAGTCCGGAATGCACTTTCTACCAGTTCATCCATGGATCGAGGACTAGCTGGCACGACTGCACGGCGGTTTTTTGGACAGGTGCGTGGACAAGAGGCATTGTGGTCTGCTTATTTCTGCAAATAGCGGTGCTTAAATTTAGGGGAATGCACAAGCATTTCAGCTGGTCAGTACACTGCATGGTTCAGTTCAGCATTCCAGCTGAGACCACAATTATAATTGGTTATTCTGGAATGAGAGAACCTAACCCTGAATGATGGCAACAAGAAAAAACCAGAGTGAACTCCAGGAAATTTAAGCCTGCCGGGAGGCCCTTTGCTCAGAGAAGCCTTGCTTGTTTTTTCCTGATTTGTAAACCTTCTCACAACTTTGTCTTTTGCTGTGAACTAGTATATGTTTGTTATGTTCTATGAATCATTGAGATGTATAAAATTGCTTAACTTATGCTTTTCAAGTTTTTTATGAAGACGAGTTTAATGTGAGTGTTCCACATGAGCGCTGGACTAGCGTGTGAACGTTTGGAATTTATTACATTGTGGCCTCAATTAACTGCATGAACCACTGTAACAAGATACATAGTTGATTATATGTCAGACAACAGATTGTTGATTGTTAGCTGGTTGATAGCCTAGTGTTGAAGCGAGCTGCGCCAATGTGTCGTGTTTTGCACAACTGCTTACAAGTGGGGTAGCACCAACAGTGTTTACAAGTACTTATGTATACGTCGGCGCACGGTTCTCAAACGAGTGCTCTATTTCATCAAAACACACACTGCTCGTATGATAAACCGTGACAACTTATGTCTTACCATGCCATATTCATGAAAAAACTAGTGAGGACGCATCTGTTTCGGCAACAATTACGATGGTTCTCACATGATTCATGGGCACACAAAAGTAGTAGCAGTTCCCATAGACGGATTCAAACAGAGTACTAGCCCCAGAGGGGTCGATAACAGGCAAGGTTCAGATAATTAGACACAATCCAAACTACTATTAATCACTAGCTGGGGCAACTATTTCATGCCTCGATCTAATTTGGGCTGGACATAAGACGGACCTTGCCATGAACATCATCGAGGACGTCCCGCAGCAGCTCAATCCTGTGAACCTTCATGAAGACAACCTTGTGGCCTTGCCACTGATAAACTTGTTTGTGGAGGCATGCCACGTCATCTTCCTGCGTAAGCTTGACAAGAACGGTATGCCTCACAAACGAAGGAGTAGCTTTGAACTTCTTGTGCTTCAGTACACCCTGGACAACACGCCTGACAACAGTGAGGCTGGAATACAACTCTTCATTGGTATAACCGCAAATGGCTTCCAGGATCCAACAGCCTAAGAACTCTGTTTTCCCAGTGCGTATATTCAGGTCATCCGCCTCATAGCGAGTGACATGTACAACACACAATCCTTGTCTGCATCAGGGCTCTAATTGAAACAGAAACAAATTCTGAACTACTTTTCAGTATAAGAAACACAAGTTATTTAAACCACTATGTATAGCATGGCATCGAAGCTAATAAAATTTTGCATTATTAATCACCACATACTTCCTTTTCTAAAAAAATCACCACATACTTAGATGAAAAACCACAATTGAGATCGGCAAAGAAGGAAATCACCTTGGGCAGCTCAGCGGGGGGGACACATCCTCGAAGGGGAAAAACTGCTCCTGCAGTGCCACGGGGGTTGTAACCTCAAACGGGGCATTGACCATCTCAGTAGTGGCCGTGAGCGTATCTGGGGTCAGCTCGGTGGTTGCCTCCATCTTCTTGGAGCTCTCTGTCTCGTGGGGATCAGCCTCCTGCGTCTGCTCCAATATCGGCAGATCTTTGCATGGTTCTCCTTGGTCCATCATGAAACTGACGAATACTAGGAGAACATTGAAAGGAAAACACAATTGCAATGACAATGAAACAAAAAAGAGAGTGAGGATCGGTTACTGCTTTGCAAAAGTTCTTTTTTTTCTCTGAACGAAAATATACCAACATCACGGATCCGCTTACCTTCCCTTCGTTCGGAGAGAAGAACAGTGGCAGATGCGAGTGTTGCCTTTCTTGAAGACGGTGAGGGAGAAGGATAGTCCGAGGGAGAAGGGGATTCAGGGAAGAGTGAAATGATGGTTGCTTCGTCCGTCAAACTTAGACTGCGGGGAGGTGGGGTTTTGTGATATGACGGCTCGTTACTGCCGCGCTACGACCGGGGTGACTCTCCGCCTGCATACTGCCTTCTAATTTGGTGGATGGCATTTGGGCCCGCGCGCTGCATGGCCCGCATGTCGGTGAACAAAAGTATAACGGTATTCAGTAGAGGGAGACGTTTCAATGACCTAGGAGGAGCCAGAAGCGGTAGAGTGTCTCCACTGTACTAGTAGTAATTGTTTTTCTGGGTAGCTGTAGAGTGTCTCCACTGTACTAGTAGTAATTGTTTCTCTGGGCCCAAGACAAAACAGTCCATCCACACTAGTAAATAGTAAAATCAATTAAAAAGCCCATCCACACTGGGTGCTCTTCTTCCTCCTCGCTCCCACCCACCTCACGTCAGCTCGCTCCACTCGTACCCCCAAATTCCTCACCTCACTCCCACAGAAAACCCCAGCTCCCCTTCTTCCTCACTCCTACAGAAAACCCCCAGCTCCCCTTCTTCTTCGCTCGCACTACAACTAGGCTCGTCATTCGTTACTCTGCTCAAATCCGTGAGCGCGACGTGACGCCCTCGAGAAAAATGGAGTCGGCTGACCCCAGCGCCAAGAAGATGAGGCTCCCACCAGCAGCGACACCTGTTGTAGATCCCGCACCCGGCAGCTCGGGGAGAAGCGGCGACCCCGCCCCCACCGGATCCCAGGAACCCATAGAATCTTGGGTGGACCGCATCAGTGATCTCCCGGACGCCGTCCTTGGGGAGATCATCTCGCTTATCCCCACCAAGGATTGTTGCCGCACCCAAGTCCTCTCAATTCGGTGGCGCCCTCTATGGCGCGCCGTGCCCCTTAATCTCGACTATCATCAGCTATCTCTCTTTAATGATTTTGAAATCCCCAGAGCCATCATCTCCTCCCACTAGGGCTCCGTTCAAAGCCTCTACATCCCATCATGCTACCTGAGCAAGCATACCATGCCCTGCACGGTGGACGCCTGGCTGAAATCCCCTGAATTCACAGAACTACAGCTGCTTGAGTTCTACTATTCCCCTGGAAATCACATACCACATACCGAACGCCATGAACTTGTGCCCTCAACACCGATGTCCATCTCGCAGTTTTCGTCCTCTCTCCACACCGCCACCTTTGCGCTGTGCTACCTACCAGACAATCTGGTACTAAACCTTCGACTCCTATTTCTCAAGAAACTTTCACTTGTGCGGGTTCGTATATCGGAGGCCTCATTGCACAACATCATCCACTCCAGTTGCCCTGCGCTGGAGTGCTTGGTGCTTGTTTTCACAGTTAGAATCGGTTGTCTCCAAATAAAGTCGCCTAACCTTGTAAGAATTGGAATTTCTTTTGACGGAAGGCAGCTCATCATCCAAGATGCCCCTTCACTTCAAAGGTTGATCCTTGATTCTAGTTATTCACCGTTGCAAATAACCGTCCTCTCTGCGCCTAAACTGGAGACCTTGGGTGTAATACATGATCTCTGTGCTCATTTCAATATGGTGTTTGGCTCCACAGTTCTTCAGGTACTTTATATTATCATCTACACTTGTAACCATAAGCTGCATTTATAATTTTTGCGCATAATTTATATATCATCTTGGAGTACACATTTTGTACTAATATTATGTTCTATGCTCAATGAAGAGTTTCTCCATGGATGGCCTATCAATGGTGCTGGATTCTGTCAAGATCTTATATATCCAAATGAATAGTTTTGATCTGAACAAGATTATTGGCTTGCTGCAATGCTTTCCATGTCTGGAGAAGTTGTATATAAAGGTGATAATTTCACGCACATTGGAAGCCCGCATATAGTGTACTAGAATTAACCGTTCAGCTGTTGCTCTTTCGACACTCTTCTTTTAGACCTTAACTGTTTTCAATCTTCATGTCTATTTAGGCAACAGGACGGGGTAAGAAAGTTATAACCAATCGGTGGATTCGTAAGCATCGGGATTTTCTCACTTCTCATGAGATTCGATTGAAGACAATAACGCTAGAACGATATGTAGCCAACCGTGCAAACACAAGATTTGTCACATTCTTCCTGCTGAATGCGAGGTTACTATTGTCCATCAGGCTTAAGTTTATCAGCAGCATGGTTTTGATGGATGGGTATGTCGAAGAGCAAAAAAAGGAGTTTCAGGTGGGCAAAAGAGCTTCTGAACGTGCCGGGCTTCTATTTACAACATATTGTGGTCATAATCGAGTAAATTTTACGACCCAGGATGTTCATTCTATGGACCTGATCGATCCATTTGACTGTGACTGCCGAAAACAGTGCTGGAGTTAGATGTTGTTGCCCTTTTCAATCTGGTTTTTTTGTAAACCTGATGAACAATTAACCCTCATGCTTTTGTACAGTTTGTAAGCTGGAGTTAGATGTTCCTGCCCTTTTCAACTCAACTGTGACTGTCATATTTTCTTTGAAACAAGGCAAATGGCTTGCCATTCGTTTAATTTAGAGTGAAATATGGTAACAAATCCTAACCAAGGGAAATAACATCACTCTCGCCGGCTGCTGAGCTCACTGTGCATTACAGAAGCCAAGTGATTAGCCCCCACCAGCACCCACAAACTTATTTCGAACTAGCACATCAAATGGGCTGTAAATTTTCATAGGAAAGGCCGCATGACCGTGACAGATTTGGATTCTGACATTTGGGACCCGCGAGGAAATAGCCTATCCAAGGTGGTGTCGACTTACTAGCCAGTCAACAGACGATTCTGCCTACCAGCCGTTGGATTGACATCCAACATCTGTCGTGTATCTTCTATCTCTTGTCTTCTTCTTCCTCCAGCCGCCCAAACCAAACCACCCCGTCGGCTCCGCCTGCTCCCGCCTCCCATGGCTGGCTGCGCCTCCGCCGCCCTACCATACGTACCCTCCAATGTTAGCCAGTCCCTCCCTCTATTCCCCCACACGTCCTGTTATTCTCCGGCGACGTCAGCCCCAACACGCACCCGCGCCCGAACCAGTCAACCCTCGTACTCCCCTCCGCCTGCGACTAGACCGGCGCATCTTCAACGGCTCCTGTTCGTTCCGTCCGAGGCCTCGCCATCGTCCTCCACCTTGCGGCCTTGGTTCGCTCGCCGTGCGCGGTGCGCCACCCTCTTGTGTTGTCAACGTCATCAACAACCGAGAGGAACAAGGAGATGACTGTGCGTGGAGAGGATGACAGTAGGGACCCACCAGCGTCATGGCAGTACGCAAGCAAGTGCCTCTATAGTACAAGCCCAAAAATATGGTTCCTCCTAATGGTTGCACATCTGGGGCTCACGCCATTGTCAACGTAGTCAATAAACGAGAGAATTACACTACGAGCGGCTGACACCAGGGACCCAGCAAGTCGCGCAGTTTTTTTAGGAACAAGCAGTTGTTATTTATACTAGTTTTAGCGACGGATCAGGGTAACAACGGGGCTGTGCGGGGGCTGTGGCCCGTCTAGCCAGGGTTTTATTTATGTTTACCACATCATGAGCCCAGTTGTGTTTTTTTCTTGTTGAAAATGGCTAGCCCAGTTCTATTTTTTTAAAGAAATACCCAAACAAGGCCTACTTGCTTTATCGGCCCTGCTGGGCTGCAAATCTTTCAAGACGAGGAGAGTTTCATTCGGTTTGCCCAGAAATGGGCTGTACATTTTTAAAACACATCAAACCGGGAATTAGTTTCAATTTTTTTTCATTACAAGATCTTAAATTCCATTGATTTTTATGCGTGGACAATTATTTGGATTTCATATTTATATAAATTATTTTTCAAAATAGTTTGAATGTGAATCGATATTTCTGGATTAAAAACAGATGACCGCACCGAAATATGCAAAATTTCGTGTACCTTTTAACCATGGCCACAATACGGGATGTAATGCTAACAAAAAGAAGATGGGCTCCAAAAAAATTCTTAAGAATTAGCAAATGGGCTGTACATTATTAGAAATAATGGCAGATGGGTTGTATGCTGTTTTCCACAGATTTGAGGCTGACTTGTGCGCCTACTGCAGGTTGACGCGTATGCTTTCATAAAAAAAAGGTTGACGCACACACAACGCCCTGTCAACTTAGTCAACACACGAGAGCAGTGACTGTTGGATGTCCATCCAACGGCTGTCGTGCTTCTTCAATCTCTGCTCTTCATGCTCCAGCCGCTCAAACAAGTGCCGGCGGGACTGCCTGCTCCCTCCTCCCGCGGCCGGCTATGCTGCCGCGCAGGCCTCACGGCCCCACCGTACTCCCATCGCTGGCCTAGCCATCCCTCTACTCACCCACACATGCTGTTATTCTCCGGCGATGGCAGACGAACCAGTAAACCCTCGTACTTCTCCGCGTGGGAAACAACTGCCGAGTATTCCCTGGCTCCGTGTCGTTCCCTTCCTAGGCCTCGCCGTCGTCCACCGCCCTGGTGCTCTCGGCGTGGCCTGGTCAACGTGGTCAATGAACGACATCCATCGGAAGTGGACTGTACGTGGAGAGGCTGACAGCTGGGTCCACGGCCGCACGCAAGGAAATGCCTCCTTATTACGCGCAAAATAATGATTCCTCCACCTGACAGCTAGGACCCACAGGAAGGGCCACTGTATTTCGCGAAAAAACGTTCCCCCCGCTGACAGATCGGACCCACCAGCTATATCTTCGCACACAAGGAAGTGCCTCCTTATTACCCCCAAAAAAATGAATACCCCCTGCTAGCTGGGACCCACCATATTGTTGGGCTGACTTGTGGGCCTACTAAGTTGACGGGGACGGAGGGCTTTGTCAACTTAGTCAATACTCCAGTGACCGTATCATGTCCATCCAACGGCCATAGTGCTTCTTCAACCTCTGGTCTTCTTGCTCCAGCTGCCCAAAGCAGCGCCGGTCGTGCCGCCTGCTCCTGCCTCCCGTGGCCGGCTGTGCTACCACGGAGGCCTCACCGCCCCCATACTACTCCCACCACTGGCCAGGCCATCCCTCCACTCACCCACACCCCCTGTTATTCTGCGGCGACGGCAGCCTCACACCGCAGCCGAACCAGTGAACGCTCGTACTCCTCTCCGCGTGGGCATCCACTGCCGCGTCTTGCCCGGCTCCGCGTCGTCCCCTTCCTAGGCCTCGCCATCGTCCACCGCCATGGTGCTCTCGGCGCGGCGTGGTCAATGTGGTCAACGACCGACTTCCATCAGAAGAGTACCGTACGTGGAGAGGCTGACAGCTGGGTCCACGGCAGCCGCAAGGAAGTGCCTCCTTATTACGCGGAAAATAATTATTCCTCCACCTGACAGCGGGGACCCACCGAACGGGCCACCAGTATTTTGCGAAAAAATCATTTCCCCCTGACTGCTGGGACCCACCGGACGGGCCACCGTATTTCACGAAAAAACGTTCCCCCCGCTGTCAGCTCGGACCCACCGAAAGTGCCTCCTTATTATGCACAAAAAAATGAATACTCCCCTGGCTAGCTGGGACCCACCTTGGTGGGAGGCTGACTTGTGGGCCTACTAAGTTGACGGGGACGAAGGGCTTTGTCAACTTAGTCAATATGAACGATTCTAGCTCCAGTGACCGTACGATGTCCATCCAACGGCCGTAGTGCTTCTTCAACCTCTGGTCTTCTTGCTCCAGCCGCCCAAAGCAGCGCCGGTCGTGCCGCGTGCTCCTGCCTCCCGTGGCCGGCTGTGCTGCCGCAGAGGCCTCACCGCCCCTACTATTCCCACCGCTGGCCAGGCCCTGCGGCTACGGCAGCCTCACACCGCAGCCGAACCAGTGAACCCTCGTACTCCTCTCCGCGCGGGCTTCCACTGCCGCGTCTTCCCCCGCTCCGCGTAGTCCCCTTCCTAGGCCTCGCAGTCGTCCACCGCCGTGGTGCTCTCCGCGCGGCGTGGTCAACGTGGTCAAGGAACGACTTCCATCGGAAGAGTACTGTACGTGGAGAGGCTGACAGCTGGGTCCACGGCCACAACCCAGTTTTTTTGTGATTTGCCAAGTAAATCGCTTTGTCAGGCCTGTTGGGCTGCAAATCTTTCAAGACGAGGAGAGCTTTCATTCGGCTGGCCGAGAAAATGGCCCATCAGTAATGAGAAATGGGCTGTACATTTTTAAAACACATCAAACCGGCAATTAGTTTCAAATATCTTTTTTTTATTTCAAGATTTTAAATTACATTAATTTTTATGCGTGGAGAATTTGTTGGATTTTATATTTATATACATTTATTTTTAAAATCAGTTGAATGTGAGTCGAAATTTCGGGATTAAAAACAGTTTGGACCGCACCGAAATATGCAAAATTTCGTATAATTTTTTAACCGTGGCCACAATATGGGCTATAATGCTAACAAAAAGAATATGGGCTCCAAAAAAACCTTAAGAATTAGCAAATGGGCTGTAAATTATTAGAAATAATGGCAGATGGGCTGTATGCTGTTTTCCACAGATTTGAGGCTTTCCTAAAAAAAGGTTGACGCACAAGCACTGACTGTTGGATGTCCATCCAACGGCCGTCGTGCTTCTTCAATCTCTGCTCTTCCTGCTCCAGCCGCTCAAACAAGCGCCGGCGGGACTGCCTGCTCCCTCCTCCCTCCTCCCCGCGGCCTGCGATACCAAAAATATTATCTTATCATATCTATCAGATCTCACTCTCGTAAGTGACTGTGTAGGGATTGACAACCCCTTATCGCGTTGGTTGCAAGGATTTATTTGTTTGTGTAGGTGCGAGGGACTCGTGCGTGGCCTCCTACTGGATTGATACCTTGGTTCTCAAAAACTAAGGGAAATACTTATGCTACTTTGCTGCATCACCCTTTCTTCTTCAAGGGAAAACCAACGCAGTGCTCAAGAGGTAGCAAGAAGGATTTCTGGCGTCGTTGCCGGGAAGGCCTACACCAAGTCAAGTCAAGATTTGACCCCCGACAACGAGCCATTTCTGGCGCCGTTGCCGGGGAGTCTACGCAAAAGTCAACATACCAAGTACCCATCACAAACCCTTATCTCCCGCATTACATTATTTGCCATTTGCCTCTCGTTTTCCTCTCCCCCACTTCACTCTTGCCGTTTTATTCGCCCTCTCTCTTTTCCGTTCGCCTTTTTTCGCTTGCTTCTTGTTTGCTCGTGTGTTGGATTGCTTGCTTGTCACGATGGCTCAAGATAATACCAAATTGTGTGACTTTACCAATACCAACAATAATGATTTCCTTAGCACTCCGATTGCTCCTCTTACCGATACTGAATCTTGTGAAATCAATGCTACTTTGTTGAATCTTGTCATGAAAGATCAATTCGCCGACCTTCCTAGTGAAGATGCCGCTACCCATCTAAATAGCTTCGTTGATTTGTGTGATATGCAAAAGAAGAAAGATGTGGACAATGATATTGTTAAATTGAAGCTATTTCCTTTTTCACTTAGAGATCGTGCTAAAGCTTGGTATTCATCTTTGCCTAAAAATAGTATTGATTCTTGGAACAAGTGCAAAGATGCTTTTATCTCTAAATATTTTCCTCCCACTAAGATCATCTCTCTTAGAAATGATATTATGAATTTTAATCAACTTGATCATGAACATGTTGCACAAGCTTGGGAGAGGATGAAATTAATGATACGTAATTGCCCTACGCATGGTTTGAATTTGTGGATGATTATACAAAATTTTTATGCCGGATTGAATTTTGCTTCTAGAAATCTTTTAGATTCGGCCGCGGGAGGCACTTTTATGGAAATCACTTTAGGAGAAGCCACTAAACTCCTAGATAATATTATGGTTAATTATTCTCAATGGCACACTGAAAGATCTACTAATAAAAAGGTGCATGCGATAGAAGAAATTAATGTTTTGAGTGGAAAGATGGATGAACTTATGAAATTATTTGCTACTAAGAGTGTTTCTTCTGATCCTAATGATATGCCTTTGTCTACTTTGATTGAGAATAATAATGAACCTATGGATGTGAATTTTGTTGGTAGGAATAATTTTCGTAACAACGCGTATAGAGGAAACTTTAATCCTAGGCCTTATCCTAGCAATTCCTCTAATAATTATGGTAATTCCTACAACAATTCTTATGGAAACTTTAATAAGATGCCTTCTAAATTTGAGACTAGTGTTAAGGAATTTATGAATTCGCAAAAGAATTTCAATGCTTTGCTTGAAGAAAAATTGCTTAAAGTTGATGAATTGGCTAGGAACGTTGATAGAATTTATCTTGATGTTGATTCTTTAAAACTTATATCTATTCCTCCTAAGCATGATATCAATGAGTCTCTCAAAGCCATGAGAATTTCCATTGATGAGTGCAAAGAAAGAACCGCTAGGATGCGTGCTAAGAAAGATTGCTTTGTGAAAGTATGTTCTTCAAATTTCTATGAAAATAAAGATGAAGATCTAAAAGTTATCGATGTGTCCCCTATTAAATCTTTGTTTTGCAATATGAATCTTGATAATGATGGGACTGAATATGATCCACCTTTACCTAGAAGGCGTTCCAGAAATTCGGAGTTTTTAGATCTTGATTCTAAAATTGATAAAAGTGGGATTGAAGAGATCAAAACATTAGATATTAATGAACCCACTAATTTGGATTTAAAGGAATTTAATTATGATAATTGCTCTTTGATAGATTGTATTTCCTTGTTGCAATCCGTGCTAAATTCTCCTCATGCTTATAGTCAAAATAAAGCCTTTACCAAACATATCGTTGATGCTTTGGTGCAATCTTATGAAGAAAAACTCGAGTTGGAAGTTTCTATCCCTAGAAAACTTTATGACGAGTGGGAACCTACTATTAAAATTAAAATTAAAGATCATGAATGCTATGCTTTGTGTGATTTGGGTGCTAGTGTTTCCACGATTCCAAAAACTTTATGTGATTTGCTAGGTTTCCGTGATTTTGATGATTGCTCTCTAAACTTGCACCTTGCGGATTCCACTATTAAGAAACCTATGGGAAGAATTAATGATGTTCTTATTGTTGCAAATAGGAACTATGTGCCAGTAGACTTTATTGTTCTTGACATAGATTGCAATCCTTCATGTCCTATTATTCTTGGTAGACCTCTCCTTAGAACGATCAGTGCAATTATTGATATGAAGGAAGGGAATATTAGATTCCAATTTCCATTAAAGAAAGGCATGGAACACTTCCCTAGAAAGAAAATAAAATTACCTTATGAATCTATTATGAGAGCCACTTATGGATTGCCTACCAAAGATGGCAATACCTAGATCTATCCTTGCTTTTATGCCTAGCTAGGGGTGTTAAATGATAGCGCTTGTTTGGAGGCAACCCAATTTTATTTTTAGTTTTTTTTGCTTTTTGCTTCTGTTTAGGAATAAATATTTGATCTAGCCTCTGGTTAGATTTGTTTTTATGTTTTAATTAGTGTTTGTACCAAGTTAAACCTATAGGATCTTCTTGGATGATAGTTATTTGATCTTGCTGTAAATTGCAGAAACTTTCTGTTCACGAAAACAATTGTTAAAAATCACCAGAACGTGATAAAATATTTATTCCAATTGATGATGATCAATAAACAAATTGTCTAGGTCTTCCTATTTTTTCTGAATTTTTGGAGTTCCATAAGTTTGCGTTAGATACAGATTACTACAGACTGTTCTGTTTTTGACAGATTCTGTTTTGCGTGTGTTGTTTGCTTATTTTGATGAATCTATGGCTAGTAAAATAGTTTATAAACCATAGATAAGTTGGAATACAGTAGGTTTAACACCAACATAAATAAAGAATGAGTTCATTACAGTACCTTGAAGTGGTCTTTTATTTTCTTTCGCTAACGGAGCTCACGAGATTTTCTGTTAAGTTTTGTGTTGTGAAGTTTTCAAGTTTTGGGTGAAAGATTTGATGGATTATGGAACAAGGAGTGGAAAGAGCCTAATCTTGGGGATGCCCAAGGCACCCCAAGATAATCTAAGGACACCAAAAAGCCAAAGCTTGGGGATGCCCTGGAAGGCATCCCCTCTTTCGTCTACTTCCATCGGTAACTTTACTTGGAGCTATATTTTTATTCACCACATGATATGTGTTTTGCTTGGAGCGTCTTGTATTATTTGAGTCTTTGTTTGATAGTTTTCCACAATCATCCTTGCTGTACACACCTTTTGAGAGAGTCACACTTGATTCGGAAATTATTAGAATACTCTATGTGCTTCACTTATATCTTTTGAGTTATGGTTTTTGCTCTAGTGCTTCACTTATATCTTTTAGAGCACGGTGGTGGATTTTTTTTATAGAAACTATTGTTCTCTCATGCTTCACTTAGATTATTTTGAGAGTCCTACAAAACAGCATGGTAGTTTGCTTTAACAATAATAGGCATTCAAGATTAGTAAAGAAAAAAAGAAAATTCTTATGAGTGTGTTGAATACTATGAGAAGTTTGATGCTTGATAATTGTTTTGAGATATGAAGATGATGATATTAGAGTCATGCTAGTTGAGTAGTTTTGAATTTGAGAAATACTTGTGTTAAAGTTTGTGATTCCCGTAGCATGCACGTATGGTGAACCGTTATGTGATGAAGTCGGAGCATGATTTATTTATTGATTGTCTTCCTTATGAGTGGCGGTCGGGGACGAGCGATGGTCTTTTCCTACCAATCTATCCCCCTAGGAGCATGCGCGTAATACTTTGCTTTGATAACTTGTAGATTTTTGCAATAAGTATATGAGTTCTTTATGACTAATGTTGAGTCCATGGATTATACGCACTTTTCTTCCTTCCACCATTGCTAGCCTCTCTAATACCGCACACTTTTCGCCGGTATCATACACCCACCATATACCTTCCTCAAAATAGCCACCATACCTACCTATCATGGCATCTCCATAGCCATTCCGAGATATATTGCCATGCAACTTACCACCATTCCATTTACTATGACACGGTCCATCATTGTGATATTGCTTCGCATGATCATGTAGTTGACATCGTATTTGTGGCAAAGCCACCGTTCGTAATTCTTTCATACATGTCACTCTTGATTCATTGCATATCCCGGTACACCGCTAGAGGCATTCACATAGAGTCATATTTTGTTCTAAGTATTGAGTTGTAATTTTTGAGTTGTAAGTAAATAAAAGTGTGATGATCATCATTTTTAGAGCATTGTCCCAAGTGAGGAAAGGATGATGGAGACTATGATTCCCCCACAAGTTGGGATGAGACTCCGGACTAAAAAAAAGAGGCCATCAAAAAAAGAGAAAAGTCCCAAATAAAAAAAATGAGAGAAAAAGAGAGAAGGGACAATGCTACTATCCTTTTACCACACTTGTGCTTCAAAGTAGCACCATGATCTTCATGATAAAGAGTCTCCTATGGTATCACTTTCATATACTAGTGGGGATTTTTCATTATAGAACTTGGCTTGTATATTCCAATGATGGGCTTCCTCAAAATGCCCTAGGTCTTCGTGAGCAAGCGAGTTGGATGCACACCCACTTAGTTTATTTTGTTGAGCTTTCATATACTTATAGCTCTAGTGCATCCGTTGCATGGCAATCCCTACTCACTCACATTGATATCTATTGATGGGCATCTCCATAGCCCATTGATACGCCTAGTTGATGTGAGACTATCTTCTCCTTTTTATCTTCTCCACAACCACCATTCTATTCCACATATAGTGCTATATCCATGGCTCACGCTCATGTATTGCGTGAAGATTGAAAAAGTTTGAGAATGTCAAAAGTATGAAACAATTGCTTGGCTTATCATCGGGGTTGTGCATGATTTAAATATTTTGTGTGGTGAAGATAGAGCATAACCAGACTATATGATTTTGTAGGGATAACTTTCTTTGGCCATGTTATTTTGAGAAGACATAATTGCTTAGTTAGTATGCTTGAAGTATTATTATTTTTATGTCAATATTGAACTTTTGTCTTGAATCTTTCGGATCTGAATATTCATACCACAATTAAGAAAAATTACATTGAAACTATGCCAAGTAGCATTCCACATCAAAACTTCTATTTTTATCATTTACCTACTCGAGGACGAGCAGGAATTAAGCTTGGGGATGCTTGATACGTCTCCAACGTATCTATAATTTTTTATTGTTCCATGCTATATTATATTCTGTTTTGGACATTATTGGGCTTTATTATACACTTTTATATTATTTTTGGGACTAACCTATTAACCAGAGGCCCAGCCCAGAATTGTTGTTTTTTGCCTATTTCAGAGTTTCGCAGAAAAAGAATATCAAACGGAGTCCAAACGGAATGAAACCTTCGGGAACGTGATTTTCGGAATGAACATGATCCAGAGGACTTGGACCCTACGTCAAGACATCAACCAGGAGGGCATGAGGTAGGGGGTCGCGCCTACCCCCCTGGGCGCGCCCTCCACCCTCGTGGGCCCCCTGTTGCTCCACCGACGTACTCCTTCCTCCTATATATACCTACGTACCCCCAAACTACCAGATACGGAGCCGAAAACCTAATTCCACCGCCGCAACCTTCTGTACCTGTGAGATCCCATCTTGGGGCCTGTTCCGGAGCTCCGCCGGAGGGGGCATCGATCACAGAGGGCTTCTACATCAACACCATAGCCTCTCCGATGATGTGTGAGTAGTTTACCTCAGACCTTCGGGTCCATAGTTATTAGCTAGATGGCTTCTTCTCTCTTTTTGGATCTCAATACAATGTTCTCCCCCTCTCTCGTGGAGATCTATTCGATGTAATCTTCTTTTGAGGTGTGTTTGTTGAGACCGATGAATTGTGAGTTTATGATCAAGTTTATCTATGAACAATATTTGAATCTTCTCTGAATTCTTTTATGTATGATTGGTTATCTTTGCAAGTCTCTTCGAATTATCAGTTTGGTTTGGCCTACTAGATTGATCTTTCTTGCAATGGGAGAAGTGCTTAGCTTTGGGTTCAATCTTGCGGTGTCCTTTCCCAGTGACAGTAGGGGAAGCAAGGCACGTATTGTATTGTTGCCATCGAGGATAACAAGATGGGGTTTATATCATATTGCATGAGTTTATCCCTCTACATCATGTCATCTTGCTTAAAGCGTTACTCTGTTCTTATGAACTTAATACTCTAGATGCATGCTGGATAGCGGTCGATGTGTGGAGTAATAGTAGTAGATGCAGGCAGGAGTCGGTCTACTTGTCTCGGACGTGATGCATATATACATGATCATACCTAGATATTCTCATAACTATGCTCAATTCTGTCAATTGCTCAACAGTAATTTGTTCACCCACCGTAAATACTTATGCTCTCGAGAGAAGCCACTAGTGAAACCTATGGCCCCGGGTCTATTTTCCATCATATTAATCTTCCAACAACAAGCTATTTCCATTGCCTTTTATTTTACTTTGCATCTTTATCATAAAAATACCAAAAATATTATCTTATCATATCTATCAGATCTCATTCTCGTAAGTGACCGTGTAGGGATTGACAACCCCTTATCGCGTTGGTTGCGAGGATTTATTTGTTTGTGTAGGTGCGAGGGACTCGTGCGTGGCCTCCTACTGGATTGATACCTTGGTTCTCAAAAACTGAGGGAAATACTTACGCTACTTTGCTGCATCACCCTTTCCTCTTCAAGGGAAAACCAACACAGTGCTCAAGAGGTAGCAGCCATGACCCACTTATCCGTGTTTGTGTTTCAGTCACTCACGCAACACAGACAATAAGCAAACCATGAACATATTGAAAACCCTACAGTGGGAATCCCTCACGCTTGTGCAACACGGAGAGCACCATAGGACAGCACCAATAATAAAACATGCACTCAAACCAATCATGATCATCAATTAACCCATAGGACAAAACGGATCTACTCAAACATCATAGGATAGCCATACATCATTGGGAAATAATATATAGTGTTGAGCACCATGTTTAAGTAGAGATTACAGCGGGTAAAAGAGGGGTTACACCGCTGCATAGAGGGGGGAAGAGTTGGTGATGAGGGCGGTGAAGTTGTGGTGTAGATTGCGGTGATGATGATGGCCCCGGTGGCGCTCTGGTGCCACCAGAAGTGAGGGGGAGAGAGCCCCCCTCCTTCTTCTTCTTCCTTGACCTTCTTCCTAGATGGGAGAAGGGTTTCCCCTCTGGTCCATGGTCTCCATGGCGTGGGAGGGGCGAGAGCCCCTCCGAGATTGGATCTGTCTCTCTGTCTCTCTCTGTTTCTGCGCTCCCAGATCTGGCCTTTCACCGTTTCTTAAATTCCCGGAGATCCGTAACTCCAATTGGATTGAAAT
Organism: Triticum aestivum; assembly: GCF_018294505.1. Taxonomy (NCBI): domain Eukaryota; kingdom Viridiplantae; phylum Streptophyta; class Magnoliopsida; order Poales; family Poaceae; genus Triticum; species Triticum aestivum. The sequence continues at coordinate 18,347,954 of NC_057805.1, forward strand.
TCGAACATGATTTTTATCCGGATATTAGCTTTCTTGCGGCGAAAGAAGGGCTCCAACCGCCTTATGGGGTGCACACAAGGGTCAGGGGCGTGTCTGCCCCCTGGGGCGTGCCCCCTGCCTCGTGGCCCCCTCGGGCATCGTCTCGTGTTGATTCCACTTCCCATAATTCACATATATTCCATAAAAAATCTCCGTCAGTTTTTATCCCGTTTGGACTCCGTTTAATATGGATTTTCTGCGAAACAAAAAACATGCAACAAACAGGAACTGGCACTGGGCACTGGATCAATATGTTAGTCCCAAAAATAGTATAAAAAGTTGCCAAAAGTATATGAAAGTTGCATAACATTGGCATGGAACAATCAAAAATTATAGATACGACGGACACGTATCAAGGTTCCATATTCGAAGTGGGCGGCGTTGAAGTATGGCGCATAGCCGAATCGGGCTACCCCATCAGAACTCCCAAGGAGGTATCTCAAGAATGGTCTTCGAAATGGTTTTACATTGAGGACGTTCCCCTTCCGGACCCAGTTCGGCGTGGTCTACTCGAATTCTCCAGTGCTCCTTTGAAGAAACGCCTTAATTGGCTACCCCGGAGTCCCAAGGAAGAAGACAGTGCAAAAGTGAAGAGGTTGGCTAGCAAGGTCAGATTACTTGCTCATTCCGAGCTCTCGATAATTGAAGTCATGACCATCGCGATAAAGCGATGTATTCAGCCTCTCCAGTCCAGAGTGACTCCTTTATGGTGTTACAACGGAGAGGACGAAACGTCTCGTTACAAACGCAAGGGCCCATATACCCCAGCCGAACTGGCCATAATCCTGGCCGATCTATATAAGGGGGAGAAAGAAGACTTCCTCCGTTTAAATTGCCGAGACGGCTTTTCCATGTATAACCCCGTTGAATGGGTAAGATTTTGATCATCAGTGTTGTTTTACCTTGTTATCGAGGTATGCTAATCAAATTGTTCTTGTTGTCTTAAAACAGTCATGGAGGAAGGTGGTTGAGGACATTCATTGTCCCTCCCCACAGCCAGAGGATTATGCTCGCAATGAAGACCCCAGCTTCTGTGAGGATCCGGATATATACATAGAGTTCGATGATGGAGTATTTTATCAGGCGAGCCTTGACAGCTTGGAAGTGGCTATTACGGCCGACTACCCCCGCCTTTACCATTTCTCCATTGTAAGTATCCAAAAAGATTCCTCAAAAAGAGGCCCCTACTTGCAGCTTATCCATTACACTAAACTGTTCTTCATAGGATCGGCGCTCGGCAAGCCGCACTCCCTTGAGAGCGGCTTCTATGCAGGGCAACCGTTCAAAATGGAAGGCAACCGAGAGCGCTGTCGAGCCCCCTCCTTCTTCAAAGAGGTATGTCCTTTGATATGTGCCTAAGCATGAGATCAGATTGTTAAATTTCTCATCTACTTTTATTTTAGGAGGAGCACGCGGCAAACTGTGGGAAAATGCCCTGCTAGCCGAATGTCAGCTTTTATGGCACCGGACTCATCAACCAGGACGAGAGCCGATACAGTGCCAGATCCGCCCCCTCATGAGGATTCGGATGACGTATCCGTCATGAATTCCGAGGTGGAGAGCATGATGAATCATCGTCGATTGAAAGAGGCCATGCGCGCTCCAGTTTTCTCTGAACAGGAATTTGCCGCACTCAGCTCCGTGGATGCATATATCCGAGCCGCCCGAGACATACTTGCTGCAATTACTCAACTGTTTTCAAAGGATATGCAGGTAAAAGTTTGTGCAAATTTAATAGATATATGCCAGTAGCCCCCGAGACTTGAAGCGGATAGGCCAACCGATTTTAAGGATCGTTATGACCTACAGGTTCTCAAGGATAAGAATAACGCGCTATCCCAGGAACTAAAAACAAACCAGACAAGTTGAATGGCGTCACCACAGAACTTGCGGAGATGAAAAAGGCCACAATGACCACTGATCAGAAGAACAAACTCGAGGAGGAAAAGGATAAACAAGCCGAAGAGATAAGGAGCTTAAAGGCTTAGTTATCAATCACGCAAAAAGAAAATAAGAAGTTGAAAGGCGGCATATTCGGTGTGACCTTTTGAACCATCCAAGGGACTCATAGTATACCATAATTCGGATTGTCACAACTCTGTTGTTGCAGGTCTGTTAACCGGTCGGCCTGAAGAGGAAGTGTCTGGATTCCGAGGCGACGTGCTTAAGGAGCTGTTCCTGGTGCATGAGCGGCCCGAAAAGCCATGAGAAGTATGGCTAAGACCTTATGGCCTTCTGATGCCCTTCCAGAGAGTATGTAGGGGTTGGCGAACCTGTTCAAAGGTGCCCGGCACCCTTTCGAGCTATGGAAGGCATCCACATGCCGGGAAGGTGCATGAGAGGCGTGGACGATGGTGAAAACATGCTACACCAGACTCGATCCGAATCATATGGCCCGAGTAGGACCTCAGGGGCCAGATGGGAAAGAGATTCCTATGAACTTGGTATATGACCAAGTGATGATAGTCGCGAAATATTCGCAAGAAGACTGTAGTTTAGACAGTCTTATAGATGGCAAAGATAAAGAGTAGGCGCTCGATTCAATGTATCAATGTACTCTATTATCGAACTTATCTCCAACCGAACATGCCAAAATTTGTCATCGCAGGCCTTCGGCTTCAACCTCCGAACCAAGAAGGTGGAGTGTTTCCAGATACCATGTTTGAAAAAAAGCATGCATTATGTCCGGAAACCAGGCAATCCGGCCATGTTGCTCAAACAGACAAAAAATTTGTTCGGGGAGTTATGTTATATTACTATTTAATGTAAGAAACATCTTCCAAGGAGAATAGTTCCGTTAGGGGTTCCTTTCCTTGGGTTTGCATTCTTGGTTACGCGTGCCTAGGCTTTGATCCGAATTACGGGGAGCCGATCCCGTATGTATTTTTTAGAAGAGTTACAAAAACATAAACATTCCGTCGTTGCATGCCAACCAATTATTCTCTTAAGAACGCTAGCTTTCGGCTTCATCCGCATGAGGTACAGATCCGGATTACCCAGTTGTAGCAATCGCAGAGGTGCTCCCTTTAAACCCTAGCCGAACAATTGGGAACGTAGGGTATAAACACAGGAGCGAGGCAACCCAGCTTGGAAAAAACTTAAGTCATAGAGGTGCATATAATGGCAAAAGATGTATAGAGCAAACGACGTAAGCAATGAAAGCAACAAGCTTTTAGTAATAAACTTCGTCAGCGAAGCCCCCAGTTGTAATGGGGTGTATACATGTAAAGATGTGTACCCCTAACAGTTCGGTAGATCCGAACATACCCTGGGATATAAAAAGGAAAAATAAAAGGGAAGAAGAAGAGGAGAAAAAAGGAGCCTGGTCAAAGAAACATAAAGGAGGCGTCCGAACTATGCGTAGAACCGCTGAAGCTGAGCAGCGTTCCATGGATTCGGCTCAAGGAGATTATCCAATGCATTACGAAGGCGATAGGCTCCTCATTTGAGAACTTCATCTATGATGAAGGGGCCCTCCCATTTTGGTTTGAGCTTGTCCTTCTTCTTCTCTGGGAGACGTAAGAGGAGGTCGCCAATGTTGTATGTCTTGGCCCGCACTTCTCTGCTTTGGTATCGCCTGGCCTGTTGCTGATAGAATGCAGAACGAGCCTTTGCAATATCACGTTCCTCTTCAAGGCCGTCTAGGCCATCCTGCCGATCGAGCTCGGCTTCCCGCTCTTCGTACATGCGCACTCGAGGTGAGTTATGAATAATGTCGCAGGGCAAAACAGCTTTTGCGCCGTACACCATGAAGAAAGGTGTGTATCCAGTCGTTCGGTTAGGCGTAGTCCGCAGCCCCTAGAGCACGGAATCGAGTTCCTCAACCCAATGCTTATCTGACTCCTGCAGGGATTGCACTAGTCTGGGTTTAATGCCGCTCATTATCAGGCCATTGGCCCGTTCCACCTGACCGTTAGTTTGAGGGTGGTAGACGGATGCATAGTCGAGCTTAATGCCCAAGTTAGCACACCAATTTTTCACCTCATCAGCTGTAAAGTTGGAGCCATTATCAGTGATGGTGCTGTGCGGGGCACCATAACGGTGTACCACACCAGATATAAAGTCGATCACTGGCCCTGCTTCAGCCGTTTTTACTGGTTTGGCCTCTATCCACTCAGTGAATTTATCCACCATGACCAGTAAGTATTTCTTTTTGTGGCTTCCCCCTTTAAGGGGTCCGACCATGTCTAGCCCCCAGACTGCGAAAGGACAAGTGATGGGGATTGTTCGTAAGGCAGTGGGAGGCATATGAATTTGATTGGCGAAAAGCTGACATCCTACGCAACGTTGCACAAGGGCTTGTGCGTCTGCTCGGGCCATTGGCCAGAAGAAACCTATCCGGAAGGCCTTGCTCACAAGGGCCTGAGCTGCGGCGTGATGGCCACCTAGACCAGCATGTATTTCAACCAAGAGTTGCCGTCCCTCCTCTTTGGAGATGCACCTTTGGAGGACTCTAGTAGTGCTTTTCTTATATAGTTCTCCTTCGTGAACTTTATAGGATTTAGAACATCGAACTATGCGACGAGCCTCATTTTGATCATCAGGAAGCTCCTGCCTATTAAGGTAGGCCAGGAAGGGTTCGGTCCATGGAGCTATAAGGGCCATAATTTCATGAGTAGAGGGTGTTACTTCAGTATCTGAACCTCCGATGATATTTGTATCTTGTTTGGCTGCTGGAGGCGTTATCAGGTCCGGACTGATGTTGCCGCTCTCGTCCTGCCACACCACGGATGGCTTGAAGAGCCTTTCCACAAAGGTATTAGGTGGGACGGGGTCTCGCTTGGCTCCCATTCAAGCGAGTATGTCCGCTGCCTGGTTACTGTCTCGAGCGACGTGATGAAACTCAAGCCCCTCAAACCGAGCCGATATTTTTAATACGACATTTTGATATGCCGCCATTTTTGGATCTTTTGCATTGAACTCTCCATTCATCTGGGATATTGCGAGGTTTGAATCACCGCGCACCTTTAGGCGTTGTATGCCCATGGAGACAGCCATTCGAAGACCATGTAAAAGTGCCTCGTATTCGACTGTGTTATTGGAGTCCGTATACATGATTTGCAGCACGTAGCTCCCAGTCCGGCTAGAATTTTGGAGCCGTCAAAGTACATGATCCAGTTGGAGTATGAACTGTACTCTTTAGGGAGATCGGCTTCTGTCCACTTGGCGACGAAGTCGGCCAGCACCTGAGATTTAATAGCTCGGCGCGGCTTGTATGTTACTTCAAATGGTAAGAGCTCAATGGCCCATTTAGCTATGCGGACGGTGGCATCCCTGTTATTTATAATGTCATTGAGTGGTACTTCGGATGCCACCGTGATCGAACACTCTTGAAAATAGTGTCGGAGCTTTCGGGGTGCCATAAAGACCGTGTAAGCTATCTTTTGATAGTGAGGGTATCAGGATTTGCATGGTGTAAGGACCGCAGATACATAGTATATCGGTTTCTGGATGGGGAATTTATGCCCCACTTCCCCTCGCTCAATGAAGAGTACGACGCTCACTACCTGGTGAGTTGCGGATATATAAAGCAACATAGGCTCGCCAACATTTGGGGCGGCTAGAATTGGGTTGCCTGCTAATAAGGTTTTTATTTCTTCCAATCCAGCTGTAGCCGCATCTGTCCATTCGAAGTGGTCGGTGCGTCTAAGCAGTCTATAAAGTGGTAATGCCTTTTCTCCTAATCTGGAGATGAAGCGGCTCAAAACTGCCACGCACCCTGCTAGTTTTTGGACTTGCTTTAAGTCTGTTGGTATGGCCAGTTGCGACAAGGCTCGAATTTTGGCTGGGTTTGCTTCGATTCCTCTATTGGAGACAATCAACCCTAGTAGCTTTCCGGCTGGAACACCGAAAACGCATTTCTCCGGATTGAGCCGCATGTCATATGTTCGGAGGTTGTCAAATGTGAGGCAGAGATCGTCCACCAGTGATTCCACGTGTTTAGTCTTAATGACCATGTTGTCCACATATGCTTCCACTGTCTTGCCGATTTGTTTTTCCAAACATGTTTGAATCATGCGTTGGTAAGTGGCACCAGCGTTTTTAAGCCCAAAAGGCATAGTATTGAAACAGAAAGGCCCGTACGGGGTGATGAACGCTGTTGCGGCCTGGTCGGACTCCTTCATCTTAATCTGATGGTATCCGGAGTAAGCATCGAGGAAACACGGCGAGTAGTGTCCCGCGGTCGCTTCAATAATCTGGTCAATGTGGGGCAACGGGAAAGGGTCTTTGAGGCAAGCCTTATTAAGGTCTTTGAAACCGACACAAAGGCGCCAGGATTTATCCTTCTTCGGCACCATGACCAAGTTGGCTAGCCAGTCCGGGTGTTTGATTTCTCTGATGAACCCGGCCTCGAGTAGTTTAGCTAGCTCCTCTCCCATAGCTTGTCGTTTGGGTTCGGAAAATCGCCGTAGCGTTTGTTTGACTGGTTTGAACCCCTTGATTATGTTGAGGCTATGTTCGACCAGTCTGCGTGGGATCCCGGGCATGTCCGAAGGGTGCCAGGCAAAGATATCCCAATTTTCACGCAGGAACGCTTGTAGGGCGACATCGGCCGTCGGATCCAGCTGCTCCAATGGATGCTATTTTGTTAGGATCCGTCGGGTGCACTTGAAATTTAAGTATTTCATCTGTGTAGGAGGGATTGATCACGGTTAGCCTCATCAGTCCCCTATAGTATTTCAAGACATCGGTGCTAGCTGCACCCCTCACACCATCCAGACGAAAGGCCAACCCTTTGGGCCGTCTGATCCGACGGGCCGGCTGCCAGAAGATGGCATGCCCCTAACAGGCGGCCCCAGGGAGCCGACATCTAGCAGGCGGCCCTGCGCCTCCTCAAAGTTTGCACCCACTTACTGCGACGAGACGGGGCGTGGCTACAGTAGGACATGCCACCCCTGAATCCGGGGAGGAACGTGGCCACAGTGCGGGAGTACCAAGCGGACACCCCTCGCCCAGCGCGGCACTGTTGCCATGCAGCCCATGACATCACCTACGTCAGAGGGATCCATGCTCCCACGATGGGCGGTCGGTACGGCCCGCAGACGGCAGGCCCTACCTGTCCGGGAGCCACTTGAGGACGGCGAATCTCGAGTAGGCGGCATCGAGGGCGGACTGACTCCTGGCAGGCGGCCCTCCTTCCCCTCGGAGTCTGTGTACCATTAATCTGATGAGACGGGGTGTGGCTACAGTGAGCGCCCGCCAGGCGGCGGGACTGTAGCCATGCGCCCCCCAACAAAGCCTCTGTCATCAAGGGCGAGGCTACAGTATAAAGCAGTCAACCTGGCCCGCAGGCGGCAGGCCCTACCTGTCGGCCGAGTTCACGGCAGCCGGCGGGACCCACCAAGCGGCGGGCCCCAGTAGCCGGCGGAGAAGCCGGCGCACAGGGACACTGACGGCCGGGTCCTACACCCGGCCGGATTACCATTGTACCCCTGGGGGGTAGGCCCATATAAACCCCCAGGTTCACCCATGCAACGGGTTCAGAACCCTAGCCATCATACACACATCCATAGAAGGAGAAGATAGAGGTAGCCTTGCCCTTCTTCCTCCTCTAGCCGAAACAGCTCAAGGAGCACTCTTGTAGCTACTTTATTGACGATAGTCATCATGCCGAGACCCCGCAGAGCAGGACTAGGGGTGTTATCTCCACGGAGAGCCCCAAACCTGGGTAACACTCGTAGGCGTTCGAGATCTCGCTCACTCCCGCTTTTAGGACCCGACGACGTACTCCTATCCCCCTCCATGATAAGCCACCCCTTGGCATATGTCGCTAGATATCCCCGACAATTTGCTGGTTTTAAAGAGGTGGATTTGGGCCTCTTATCAAGGATTACATCATCTTTGTCCACCGTGGATCGCAAGGTGGTTAGTTCTTCGGCCGCAAGGGCTTCAGATAGTGCCTCGAGGGCCAAGGATGCGGTTTTGTTTTCGGCGCAGAGTGCTTTATCAGGATCACTTGTAACTATGCGTATTCCATTGGGCCCCGGCATTTTAAGCTTCATGTACCCGTAATGGGGTATGGCTTGGAAGCGTGAGAAGGCGTCCCGCCACAAAAGGGCGTGATATCCGCTGTTGAAGGGAGCCACGTGGAAGAGCAACTCTTCGGACCTGTAAGTCTCAGGCATGCCGAATACTACATCAAGCTTGATTTTCCCCGAACATCGTGCTTCTAGACTAGGGATGATGCCTCGAAAGGTGGTACTACTTTGCTCGATGCGTGCTCCGTCAATATGCATTTTGTCGAGCGTGTCCTCGTAGATGAGGTTGAGTGCACTACCGTCGTCCATGAGCACTTTGGTAAGTCGGAAGCCGTCCACAATTGGGTTTAATACCAAGGCCGCGGGTGCTCGGACTGATCGGGTCCTTGGTTCGTCATCAGCGGTGAAAGTTATTGCCGCGTCGTTCCATGGACTCATTGCTGCTACTTGGTTAATTTCGGTGAGGTCGCGGAGTGCCCTTTTGCGCCAATTATTTGAAGAGAAGGTCTCAAAGACCGTAAAGACATTAAGATCATCATCTTCCGGAGAATGCTTCTCTGGAGTAGCGGTGGTGAGGATAGCCTCGCCACTTTTAGCCACCTGCCGGAGTACCCAACATGCCCGAAGGCTGTGAGTTGGTTCGGTGCTCGGCGTTGTATGTATCTGGCAGGGTTTATCTAGGAGTTCGTCAACAATGGACCTATGTCCCGCGAAGGGTTTATTTTTCTTGCCGACGGGCTTATGATTGGATGCCTCGTGAGGGTGTACCCGTTTTGCCCGGGCAGTGCACTGCTTAAAGGCAGCGGGTTCCAATTGGGTTTTTTGGGCCTTCCATGTGCTTTCCATCGCGCAGTACTTCCATACTACGTGCGATAGTTCCATGAAATTCTGTATGCGACGGCGGTCAAGGGCATTCCGAATTCCCTCATCGGTGCAATTGTGATGAAAAACCGAGACCGCATCGTCATTGCAGCAATCTTTAATCTTGTTTTTAACAAGTAAAAACCTGGCCCAAAAGTGATGGACCATTTCCTGAGGTTGTTGTCGTACATACATCAGGTCGTATGTCTGGAGGGCCTGAATTGCTTAGAGAGTATTGATTGTGGTGGGCGGGTGGGCTAAAACTTGAATCCCGGCCCAAAATTGTGTTCGGAGCTTGTAAAATCTCTGAGGTCACTGGTTTGGGTCTAGGAAGATCCAAGTGCTCCCCGGACCCTAAGTCTAACCCTGAGTTTGGGGGACACGGGATCTCCTCAGAAGGAAGAGTATCTGGTTCAATGGGTTCGGAGATCCGAACATAGCTGGTTTTTAACTTAGGGGAAGACGTGTTCTTGTCTCGTTCCTGGACGACCGCACCAGGTGAGTGATCGACAGGAGATTGATTTCCCTCTGGTCAGGTTTAAGCCCGATCCAATCATAGTCCGTTGAAATCCCCAGGGCAGCGATGCGATGTAGCAGCTCGTTCAAGGACGAGATGTCTACCGGATCCATCTTCGCAGAGTGTTCGAGACCGATGCGGAGGTGATGCCTGGCGATCGCGGGGGCGCCGTAGGCTTGATGGCCGTGTGAGTGCCCATGGTGAAACTGCCGAGCAGGAGGACCTGTCCCGAAGTTAGGCTCCTCCCATAAGTGATATCGTTGTTGATGACAAGGCGAGCCATCGATCCTTCTATCGACAACACAGAGAAACTCTCAGTGAAAGCACCAATGTCGGTGTAAAAACCAGAAGATCTCGGGTAGGGAGTCCTGAGTTGTGCGTCTGAGGATCAATGGTAACAAGGGACGATGGGACATGCTACCTCTTGAGCTTGCGTTGGTTTTTCCCTTGAAGAGGAAAGGGTGATGCAGCAAAGTAGCATAAGTATTTCCCTCAGTTTTGAGAACCAAGGTATCAATCCAGTAGGAGAGAACATGCAAGCCACCGAATACCTGCACAAACAAACACCAACTTTGCGTGCAAGTAGAGTAAGTATTTCCCTCAGTTTTGAGAACCAAGGTATCAATCCAGTAGGAGAGAACACGCAAGCCACCGAATACCTGCACAAACAAACACCAACCTTGCACCCAATGCGATAAAGGGGTTGTCGATCCCTTCACGGTTAATTGCAACATGAGATCTGATAGAGATGGATAAATGGTAAAGTAATATTTTTGGTATTTTTGGTTTATGGAACGGAAAGCAAAAGATTGCAAAGAAAGTAAATAGGAAACTAGAATTGTAGATGGGAAACTTATATGATGGAAAATAGACCCGGGGGCCATAGGTTTCACTAGAGGCTTCTCTCAAGATAGAAAATATTACGGTGGGTGAACAAATTACTGCCGAGCAATTGATAGAAAAGCGCAAAGTTATGATGATATCTAAGGCAATGATCATGAATATAAGCATCACGTTCGTGTCAAGTAGACCAAAACAATTCTGCATCTACTAATATTACTCCACACATCGACCGCTATCCAGCATGCATCTAGAGTATTAAATTCATAAAGAACGGAGTAACGCCTTAAGCAAAATGACATGATGTAGAGGAATTAACTCAAACAATATGATGAAAACCCCATCTTTTTATCCTCGATGGCAACAATACAATACGTGTCGGTTCCCCTTCTGTCACTAGGACCGAGCACCGCAAGACTGGACCCAAAGTTAAGCACTTCTCCCATTACAAGAAAAACCAATCTAGTTGGCCAAACCAAATCGATAGTTCGAAGAGACTTGCAAAGATACCAAATCATGCATATAAGAATTCAGAGGAGATTCAAATAATATTCATAGATAAGCTGATCATAAATCTACAATTCATCGGATCTCGGCAAACACACCGCAAAAGAGTATTACATCGAATAGATCTCCAAGAACATCGAGGAGAACTTTGTATGGAGAATCAGAGAGAAGAAGCCATCTAGCTACTAGCTATGGACCCGTAGGTCTGTGGTAAACTACTCACGCTTCATCGGAGAGGCAATGGTGTTGATGTAGAAGCCCTCCGTGATTGAATCCCCCTCCGGCAGGATGCCGGAAAAGACCCCAAGATGGGATCTCACGGGTACAGAAGGTTTCGGCGGTGGAAAAGTGGTTTCGTGGCTCCCCTGGATGTTTTTGGGGTATAAGAGTATATATAGGAGGAAGATCTAGGTCGGGGGGTCACCGAGGGGCCCACAAGGTCGCGGGGCGCGCCCTATCCCCTAGGCGCGCCCTCCACCCTTGTGGCCACCTCGTGGCTCTTCTGACTTGCACTCCAAGTCTCCTGGGTGTCTTCTGGTCCAAGAAAAATCATCGCAAAAGTTTTATTCCGTTTGGACTCCGTTTGGTATTCCTTTTCTGCGAAACTCTAAAACAAGGAAAAACAGAAATTGGCACTGGGCTCTAGGTTAATAGGTTAGTCCCAAAAATCATATAAAATAGCATATTAATGCATATAAAACATCCAAAACAGATAATATAATAGCATGGAACAATCAAAAATTATAGATACGTTGGAGACGTATCAAGCATCCCCAAGCTTAATTCCTGCTCGTCCTCGAGTAGGTAATTGATAAAAACAGATTTTTTTTATGTGGAATGCTGCCTAACATATTTATCCATGCAATTCTCTTTATTGTGGCATGAATGTTCAGATCCGTAAGATTCAAAACAAAAGTTTAATATTGACATAAAAATAATAATACTTCAAGCATACTAACAAAATAATTATGTCTTCTCAAAATAACATGGCCAAAGAAAGCTTATCTCTACAAAATCATATAGTCTGGCTATGCTCCATTTTTCATCACACAAAATATTCAAATCATGCACAACCCCGAGGACAAGCCAAGCAATTGTTTCATACTTTTGACGTTCTCAAACTTTTTCAACTTTCACGCAATACATGAGCGTGAGCCATGGACATAGCACTATAGGTGGAATAGACGGTGGTTGTGGAGAGGACAAAAAGAAGGAGATAGTCTCACATCAACTAGGCATATCAACGGGCTATGGAGATGCCCATCAATAGATATCAATGTGAGTGAGTAGGGATTGCCATGCAATGGATGCACTAGAGCTATAAGTTTATGAAAGCTCAAAAAGAAAACTAAGTGGGTGTGCATCCAACTCGCTTGCTCACGAAGACCTAGGGCATTTTGAGGAAGCCCATCATTGGAATATACAAGCCAAGTTCTATAATGAAAAATTCCCACTAGCATATGAAAGTGATATCATATGAGACTCTCTATCATGAAGATCATGGTGCTACTTTGAAGCACAAGTGTGGCAAAAAGGATAGTAACATTGTCCCTTCTCTCTTTTTCTCTCATTATTATTATTATTATTATTATTATTATTGGGCCTTCTCTCATTTTTTGGCCTCTTGTATTTCTTTTTTATTTTTCGTCCGGAGTCTCATCCCGACTTGTGGGGGAATCATAGTCTCCATCATCCTTTCCTCACTTGGGACAATGCTCTAATAATGAAGATCATCACACTTTTATCTACTTACAACTCGAAAATTACTTGATACTTAGAACAAAATATGACTCTATGTGAATGCCTCCGGCGGTGTACCGGGATGTGCAATGAATCAAGAGTGACATGTATGAAAGAATTATGAATGGTGGCTTTGCCACAAATACAATGTCAACTACATGATCATGCAAAGCAATATGACAATGATGATGCGTGTCATAATAAACGAAACGGTGGAAAGTTGCATGGCAATATATCTCGGAATGGCTATGGAAATGCCATGATAAGTAGGTATGGTGGCTGTTTTGAGGAAGGATATGTGGTGGGTTTATGGTACCGGCGAAAGTTGCGTGGTACTAGAGAGGCTAGCAATGGCGGAAAGGTGAGAGTGCGTATAGTCCACGGACTCAACATTTTTCATAAAGAACTCACATACTTATTGCAAAAATCTATTAGTCATCGAAACAAAGTACTACGCGGATGCTCCTAGGGGATAGATTGGTAGGAAAAGACCATCGCTCGTCCCCGACCGCCACTCATAAGGAAGACAATCAGTAAATAAATCATGCTCCGACTTCATCACATAACGGTTCACCATACGTGCATGCTACGGTACTCACAAACCTCAACACAAGTATTTCTCAAATTCACAACTAGTTACTAGCATGACTCTAATATCACCATCTTCATATCTCAAAACAATCATAAGGAATCAAACTTCTCATAGTATTCAATGCACTTTATATGAAAGTTTTTATTATATCTCTCTCGGATGCCTATCATATTAGGACTAATTTTATAACCAAAGCAAATTACCATGCTGTTCTAAAGACTCTCAAAATAATATAAGTGAAGTACAAGAGTTCATCAATTTCTATAAAATAAAACTACCGCCGTGCTCTAAAAAGATATAAGCGAAGCACTAGAGCAAATTTGCCTAGCTCGAAAGATATAAGTGAAGCACATAAAGCATTCTAATGGCACTGGCGATGACCTCAGGAGGACAACACTTGCCCCTTATGATATGCTCATGCTCATGAGGACAGAGACCACCTTTTCTTCACATGTCAATTCAGCACAAGTGTCTGGAACTACTTGCACATTCAGTGGTTAGCTGGTTTGTCCCCCACTGAGTGTTTGATTGCTGCAAGGAAGAGTTTTGGACAACCATTCTTCAAAGAGGTTGTTTATCTAGCTGCATGGAATGTATGGCTGCTCAGGAATGGACGAATCTTCAGAAATGAAAGGCCCACATTTGTAGCATGGAGGAGGAACTTCATCCATGGTAATGTTACTCTGCTGTCCCACAGATTCAAGTCTAGCCTAAAACATTTGCTGTTGCATTGGATTAATTCTTTGCCCTAGCTGGCTCTATGTATTTATGTATCTTTACCTGTAATTTTGTACATAGGTAAATAGGTAAGTATTTCCCCCCTAGTTTACTTTCTAGAACCTTTTGTATTTTGGTGGTTGAGCTTTAATAAAATACTGTGGGGCTGTTGCCTCACAGTTTCCAGTCAAAAAAAGAGCATTCTAATAAATCACGATTCATGCGTGTCTCTCCCAAAAGATGTGTACAACAAGTATGATTGTGGCAAGATAAAAAGCAAAGACTCAAATCATACAATACGCTCCAAGCAAAACACATATCATGTGGTGAATAAAAAAATAGCTTCAAGTAAAGTTACCGATAGACGAAGACTAAAGAGGGGATGCCTTCCCGGGGCATCCCAAAGCTTAGGCTTTTTGACATCCTTGAATATTACCTTGGGGTGCCTTGGGCATCCCCAAGATTAGGCTCTTTCCACTCCTTATTCCATAGTCCATCAAATCCTTACCCAAAACTTGAAAACTTCACAACACAAAACTCTAACAGAAAATCTCGTAAGCTCCGTTAGTATAAGAAAATAAATCACCACTTTTGGTACTGTTGTGAACTCATTCTTTATTTATATTGGTGTAATATCCACTGTATTACAACTTTTCCATGGTTCATACCCCCCGATACTAGCCATAGATGCATCAAAATAAGCAAACAACACGCGAAAAACAGAATCTGTCAAAAACAGAACAGTCTGTAGCAATCTCGATATTTCGAATACTTCTGATACTCCAAAAATCCGGACAAATTAGGAAGTCCTAAGAAATTTGTTTATAAATCTTCTTCAAAAAGAATCAACTAAAAATAACGTTCCTGTGATTTATGAAAATTATTTTCATGCATGCAAAAGTTTCTGTTTTTCAGCAAGATCAAATCAAGTATCACCGTAGGCTATCCCAAAGGTCTTACTTGGCACAAACACTAATTAAAACACAAAACCACATCTAACCAGAGGCTAGATGAAATATTTATTGAAAAACAGCAAGGAAAAATATTGGGTTGTCTCCCAACAAGCGCTTTTCTTTAAAGCCTTTTTAGCTAGGCATTTAGATTTCAATGATGCTCACATGAAAGACTAGAATTGAAGCACAAAGAGAGCATCATAAAACATGTGACAAATACATCTAAGTCTAACATACTTCCGATGCATAGGCATTTTATAAGCAAACAAATTATCAAGGCAAGCAAAAACTAGCATATGCATGGAAAAAAGAAACAATAGCAACCTCAACATAACGAGAGGTAATTTTGTGACATGAAAATTTCTACAACCATATTTCCCTCTCTCATAGTAATTATATGTGGGATCATACTCAAATTCAACAATATAGCTATCACATAACCATATTTTCAACATGATCCACATGCATGCAAAGTTGACACTCTTCCAAAATAGTGGGAATATCATTAACTAAAGTCATGACCTCTCCAAATCCACTTTTATCAAAAACATCATAGGATTGAACATTATCCAAATATGTGGGATATAAAGTTGAAACCTTCCAACCCACTTTCAATATTATTGCAAACATTATTATCAATCTCATATTCATCATGGGGCTTAAATAAATTTTCAAGGTCAAAAGAAGAATCACCCCAATCATGATCATTGCAACAAGTAGTAGACATAGCAAAATTAGCATCCCCAATCTTGGGTTTTTGCATATTATTAGCACAATTGACATTAATAGAATTTATAATAACATCATTGCAATCATGCTTTTGATTCAAGGAACTATCAAGTATGGGTGCAATAGCAACAATCTCATGTTTAACATAAGGGACTATAGCAAATTCATCTCCATAAATATTGGCATCATGGTCACAAGAATAGCAAGCATCACATTCATCAAGGGATATTTCAATCAAATCATCGGAATCATACTTATCTATAGATTCATGCATACCATTATTTTCTTCCAAAGCAACGGTCATTCTCTCAATAAATTCTTTGACATAGACATTATGAGCATAGTTTTCATAGCAATATTTAAGTATGTCAAAATTTTCAGATTTGTAGAGAGTAATATCATACTTTTCAATCAAAGAAGCAACTTCATAAGCACCCTTAAAAGCAACAAATTCTTCAATTTGTTCGATATCATAGTAACTATCACTGGTATGCGTCGGTGCTATACAAACGGTTTTTAACCCCTTTCCGTGATGGCATTTGGAACCGTCGCCTAGTGAGTGACGGCGATAAGGGGTCCTTCCCACATGACCCAGAAACCATCGGGGATAGGGAGCCAAGATGCATATACAGTACTCCTACTCATTTGTGCTCGCATTGCCATCGCAGTCGGTATTCTGTGGTGCTACGTTTACGATGCACGACCCATCACAAACGGTTCACTATTATAGAACATGTATGATAAGCATACAATCACACAGATTCGCTTTTCCCAAACCATATGCGATAACTAATTAAGAAGATTAGCTAATCGTCGTACGAGTGTCGGACAGGATTACGAAACGTCGGACCGTCATAACTTCGTCCTACACGACAACTATCGCACACGCTATTCTGTGGTGCAACGTTTACGATGCATACTTCATCAGAAACAGTTCATGGTTGCGAATCATGTACGATAAGGCAACTAACACAAACGTTTAGTTTGCCCGCACCATTTGTGATATAGTCTGACATCGCACAAGCTTTGCAAACGGCAACTGTGTGCATGCTTGCACACGTTTCCTCTGTGTGAACCATCTCGGATTATGGTGTATATCGCAAACATTTGTGTTTTACCAACCGTGTGTGCCGTAACGACCTGGAGAGCGTAATTTCATCGTAATTTAATTGCTGCTATTTCAAATTGTACAGGATTTGAATTTAAATTTGAATGTATGCTATGGCTTGATTCATATCCATCAGGTTCAAACAACCAATGCATTATTTGATTCATAGGTACATATGTTCAAGAATTACATAAGAACCAAATAAAGAATGATGAACCATAGTTGTATACTTGTACTATTAAAGACGGTAAAGAAAGATGCGAAATACATTCTGGTTGCTGAACAAGGTGAAGCGGAATGCCCATATTGTGCCCTCCTCCATGCAGAAGGCACGCACGACTCTAGTCCAACCCCTTGTGATGGCCGACCGCCCATCCTTCACGGTCTTCATGAAAACATCTAGATAATCATCGTGTTTTGGTAGAAATACTTTAACCTTTGCATGCCCACCAATCATGTAGTTTGAGAGGTAATCTTGAGTAAACTGCTTTGGCAACCACTGCAAAGGAAAAACATTCAGACATTGTCATCTAACACAAATCATTATGGTCAGTAAAAATAAGGCTGCAGAGTTCTTACTTACCATCCTGCAGTTCGCTGTTGTCTTGGATAAAGTGTAAACACATAGTTTAATTGCCATCTTTGGACCCATTTTACTAACAATCTTTATCAGCTTCCTCACTTGATTCTGGTTCATCGATATCTCATTGCCCCATAGGCAGAAAGGGTCAAAGCGCGGATCTTTACCAATGACATTTGTACCTAAAAGCATCAAGTTAATATTAGAAGCTAAACAGCAATTGCACAATGATGTAGTACAACACTCTTTTATAATATCTTATAACATCCAATATACTCACATATTAGATGAATTAACATCTTATATTATGGGCCGGAAGGAGTTTATTGCATTCTTACAAATTATCGGCTGATTAACTGCTGCTGTATCCATGGGTTACAGTTAGTTTGAGCTAGTTCGGGCTCAAATAGCCCTAAAGTATATCTAAACATGAGGACTAGTTTGAGCTAGTTGCATCTATAACCCACCCAAAAAAACTATCCAACCAAAGAGGTGCTAATTGGAGCTAGTTCTCCTAGTGCATTTATTGTCAATCTAACCCTGCCATCCAAACAACTCTTTGGATGGAGTTAGTTCAGGGTTAGTCATGAGCTAGAAACTAACTCTAACCTCTAGCTAAGTTGAGTATCCAAATAGGGTTGTGTTGTTGTTGTTGTTGTTGTTGCTGCTGCTGCTGCTCTTCTACGTATATCTAGACATCATCAGAACATTAATGTAACACTCTTCCTTGTTGCTATGTAGCCTAGGATTGCATATTTAGACATTAAGTACAGTGCATGTTGCTATGTAGCCTCAGATATAGTACATATGGCCGTAGTTAACCTAACGATAAATGGGTTGCAGATATATTTAGTTAAAAGTCTGATTCACCGATTAGTCCCTTATCAGCCCCCGCCCTATATGGTACCAGCTACCGATCGATATCCTGAACAGTGAGCATATATAAGCCATGGGATGAAACTAACCTCTATTGAAAACATCAGTCGTTCCCAGAATTGTCCTGTGTAGGTACACCGAGAAGCATGTTAAGCACAACATGCTAAACATCAACCAAAATTATCCATGGCAGACAAAATAATCTCCAAAAGATAGCTTCAGTGTGCAGGTTTAAGCACGCTAGTAAAGCAAAACAAGTGGAAAGGTGTGTTAACTACAACAGGCCTAACATTTAACAACAACCAAACATAGTCATTCAAACTGGTATTGTGCCGGTCTAAGTACACTGGTTATTGTTAAATAGAAATGGAAAGGCGTGTTAACTACAAGATGCAGCAACCAAATGTAGTCATTCATAGTGGTATTGTTGAAACTGGTACTGATGAAATTGAACTGTACAGTTCATACTTGCACATATAGAACATCACGTTGTGAATAACTGGAATAAACAAGGCATACTACGAACAACCAAAGATAGCATTTGAAACTGGACATATGCTAACTACAAACAACCGAACAATCAAAAAACTTTAAAAGAGGCATATGCTAGCTATAACAGGCTTAACAGCAAGCAAATATATGCATTCCTATCGGTATGTTTAAAACTGGATTGATGAAATGTACTGCACAGTAAATAATTGCACATATAGATCATCACATTGTGAACAACTGAAATAAACAAGGCATACTGCAAACAACCAGATATAGAAATAAAAACTGGACATATTCTCACTACACTACAAAAGGTACTCGACAAAACAAATCATGGGTTTCCCCTGTGCAGAGGCACGACAAAACAAATCATGGATTTCCTCACTTGTCACAGATGGGCTCGTTCCCGTGGGAAGAGCACGGACCCTGGATGTGCTCCATGTTATCGCAGATGGGCTCCTTCCCCTTGGAAGAGCATGGTTGTAGGGTGCCCTCCCTGATGTCGCAGACGGGCGCTTTCCCCTTGGAAGAGCAGATGGGCTCTTTCCCCTTGGAAGAGCCGGAGAGGGTGCCCTCCTTGTGTTCGTCGTCGATGAGGTCTGACTTGGAAGCTGTGGATCCCAAGCCAGCGTCGCGGAACGTGTCCTTCAGGAATGACAAAAGGGGCTCGATGGCGATGTAGGATGGAAAATTGTTGACAGCGAGCCAGAGGAGATCAACAGCGCGGCCATGGATGAGATCAACGGCTGTTGAACCCGAGGGGTTGGGGGTGGGCCACTTAACCTATGACATAGCCCGCCTCAGGCCGTCGCTGTCGATGACCTCGATGTCGTAGCCGGCGGCCGAGACATGCTCGCGTACTCTAGCCCACTGCTTGAGTGCCTGCCGTCAGTAATGGTCGTCAGCTTCCTCGGCGATGTCGGGCGAAGAGACCGCGATACACCTCTTTTGGGCCAGTCGCTCCTCGAGCTCCACGGGAAGCGTAGCCGGGCTTAAGTTGTGATGCTCTGGAGTGGGGGATGGGGATGGGGATGGG
Source organism: Triticum aestivum (assembly GCF_018294505.1). Classification (NCBI taxonomy): domain Eukaryota; kingdom Viridiplantae; phylum Streptophyta; class Magnoliopsida; order Poales; family Poaceae; genus Triticum; species Triticum aestivum. Next base: position 18,367,520 of record NC_057805.1, read on the forward strand.
GATCTGTGGGAAAGGGGGCGTTTGGCAGGCGTCATCTAAGAAACTCAGGGCAAACCGCCAGATGTTGACAATGGAGGCCTTGCGGCGGCGGCGGAGACCTTGCTAGGGTTTCGAGCGAGGGAGGGTGTGTGTGTGCGCGCGCACGCCCGAGGAGGTTTTGGTGTGTGTGTGTGTGTGGAGGGGAGGGGGCGGGGGGTTGTGTTTGAGGAAATGACGCGGGTACTGAAAATTTTACTACACGGGAGTGAAATGCCGAGGCTATTGAAAATTTTGATGATGGTGCATCGCACACGGTCTAGAGATAACAACCGTGTGTTATGAAACAGAAAAACCCTCGAGGCGGGCAGATATTTTCGAGGGATGCAGGCGGGATAGGGAACAAGAAACATCACACACAATAACCGTGTGTTATCAAACAGAAAAAAGCTGCAGGCGGGTAGATATTTTTGAGAGGGGAAGCCTCGTGGAGCCCAATTCACACGGTTAGTTTGAGTGAACCATGTCTGTTGCATCATCCGACTTGTCTAATGTTCATAAATTTGGCGAAAAATGATGCGGGAGAGGGTCAGAACACGAACACACTTGCATGTGGACCAAATTTATGTATGAAAAGGGTGGTTTGATTTTGAAATACCAAATGCAACTTCGATGTGGCACCTATCTCGCAAAGTATTGCTTGCCCCCAACCCCCTCGTGTCGGCACGAAGGGAATCCTAAGCTATGAATGCATGCCCCCTCCCCCCAAACGAGGTTCACCTAGCAAAGTGCGAAGTAGCTAGCAGCCCTCCCCCCTCGTGTCGGCATGAAGGGAATCCTAAGCTATGAATGCATGCCCTCTCCCCCCCAACCGAGGTTCACCTAGCAAAGTGCGAAGTAGCTAGCAGCCCCCCCTCCCTCGTGTCGGCACGAAGGAATCCTAAGCTATGAATGCATGCCCCCCAACCGAGGTTCACCTAGCAAAGTGCAAAGTAGCTAGCAGCCCCTCTCCCTCGTGTTGTTGTGACCCATGTGAAAAGGCATATGGTGATCACTGAACCTTTTGATAGCGATGAGTTGTTGCTGAAGACTCTCGGTTTTCTTGAAACTTGGTACTGGCTGCATTTGGTTCACTGAACCATCTCGAAGGGAATCCTAAGCTATGAATGCATGCCCCCCAACCGAGGTTCACCTAGCTAAAGTGCGAAGTAGCTAGCAGCCCCCCCTCGTGTCGGCAACGAAGGGAATCCTAAGTTAATGGATGCATGCCCCCCCAACCGAGGTTCACCTAGCAAAGTGCGAAGTAGCAGCCCCCCCCACACACACACACTTTCAGTCGGTGGGCCAGAGAGGCATTCCCACCAAGATGCGATCGTAAAAACGGACCCAAGGAATAATCCACCTTGGTCGTAACAACCTCTCTCTTGTGTGGTCAAAGTGATGGCCGTCCCATGCGACCCCGACGAGGGCTAAGCCGGCCATATCACGCAAGTAGCTATCCCCGGAAGACAACCACGAATATATAGGCTTGTCGCCGATAACCACGCGAGGGAGTGTACCGTTCGAAGGCAACCACTACATGCATATGTATGGAGGTGATGCGTGCATGCATGTTTGAATACCATTTCACAACATTGATGTGGCGCGTGCGTCGAAAATCGTACACTCCCCACACAGAGCGAGATCGGTTCATGACGTGTCGTTGTACTAGCCACTTCGACTCGACGGGAGGAATTCATGCGTACACATGCATGTGTGTGTGCTCAAACTGTATCATGCATGTCATCCCAGAGCATGACCTATATATACGTATTACAAGCAAAAAAATAATCCCCTCCTAAGTCAAATTAACCTCTCTTGTTGTCAGGCGAAAAGTAGTGATGGACCAAGTGGGCCCACAGATGGAAAGCATCGATATCGCTGATAACCGCTTAAGTGGGTGCGAGAGGACAACCACCATCGCTTTGCATGTGGGCCAAACATATATATGTTGAATACCCAAAATGCACAACTTTGATGTGCCACATGCCTCAAAAACCGTAAACCATGCACCCACATAGAGCGAGGTTCATGAAGCGTACTACATATGATGGTCCCCTTCTCCCCTCTTCGACGCATACTATATGCTCCTACCGTAATATGCACAATCAAAAGAATCCTCATCGATGGTGAAATTAATTAACCTCTCCCGATGTAGGTCAAAGTGATGCATGCATGCATTGACGATGGCCTCGTGGGCCCACAGATGGAAGCGTCACACGTGAGTGTCCTAGCTAGGATAACCACCGCGTGCATGCATGTGGCCCAAAGAGGTGTTGTGTGATGTTTGAATAGCCAATTTCACAATTTTGATGTGGCACGTGCCTCGGAAACCGAAAAGTCCCGACACTGAGTGAGGTGTACTTGTTCACAGACGCGTACGTATAGTATATATGCTAGTCCCCTCCCACCTCTTCGACGCGTACTATATACCACCATAACACAAACAAAAAAGATTCTACCTTGCTGGTCAAATTAACCTCACTGCCGGCTGTTCGTCAAAGTGATGGACGACGACCTCGCGGGCCCACAGAAAGCGTCACACGCGAGTATCGAGTGTCGTGTAGGACAACCATCGACTGCATGTGGCCAAAACATGTATGTATGAAAGGGTTGTGTAATGTTTTAAATAACGAATTCACGACTCTGATGTGGCACCGGCCTGCCTAACAAAACGGCCAACCCACACGGTGGCTCACAACTCGTAGTGTACTGCGAGCCACCCGCCACCCCCTAGACACACACACCCACACACACACCGCGAATCCACCGCAACTACGATGCATGTTAAATTAATTATCCCGCGGTGAACATATGTTACCAAAGGAGGGACGTTTTAATTTCGAAAAAAAACAGAGATCATTAAGACGTTTTAGTACCTTAATTGATTGATTTTCTACGTGTATAATGTGCAAAAATCAAATTTGAGCTACATGCACACGTGACAGTGCACCTAAATGGATTGCAAAAACACATGTGTCTCACTGGGTGCATGTTTACTCCCCGTGCAACAAATTTCAAACATTGAGAATCTTGATTTTTAAATTCTAGTACATCCAAAACTTATTTGAAGTTCATGAAACTTATCGTGTTGTCATATGGACACCAATACAAAGTTGCATTGTACTTTTTTTTGTCAAATTTGAGACCAGTTTTGATGTAATCTTTATCTAATTACAAACGGGAGATTATTAATAATTGGGAACCAATATCCCAAACGGATTATTTATTCGAACCGTGAGCGTTAGACCAACAATGGATACGTGCCATGCTTCGGTTAAGCAATAAAGCGGCAGCATTAATCATCCAAATAGAAAAACAATATACGTGCCGCCACGCGACCCATGTGCCGTGCGAGCAGGCATGATTTGACGGGACGCATGCGAGCAGTCCGTCACGCAGGCAGACCGGGAGGCATGCGTGCAGGTGTGTGAATTGACGGAGGCGTGCTCGCTGTGCAGTGTCATCGGGAGGCGTGCGAGTAGCTGTGTGAAACTTTGGTAGGCATGCCAGCAGTCCGTGGGCAGGCTCACCGGGAGGCGAGCAATCGGTTTGACCGCCGCTCGCCTCTCTCCCACAACTCCCACTACTCCATATTAATGGTGGGCCCGAGCGGCTGCACCCCCCATCCTCGCCACACACACAATCCTCTCTCTCCGCTTGCATCCTCGATGCCGCTCTCAGTCCTCAAACCTATCAATGTATGAGGATGCCGCCGAAGCGCCCCATTGGAGGGAGTGGCAACGCCGGGGCTGCTAAAGCACCGGAGCACAGCGTGGAGATGGAGACAGAGGTTGCCGTCACCGCCGGCGAGTTATCGCTGCACCCTGACATCGTCGACGGCGCCGAGCTTCCACAGCCAGAGGCGAAGTTCCACACCGACTCTGGTGATGACCCTGATGACGACTCCGACAACCACTCCGGCGACGACTCCGACGATGACGGACAGCTGTTTAGTCATCTATACCCATTTATGTGTCAAATAGATCATAGGGTTTCTCTGGTTACTCCTGCCTCCCCCTTTTTGGAATAGAAATCCTATGGTTATGTTCTCCCAATCCATGAAATGTGAGTAAGTTTCGTTAGATCCGTGTAGTGTATTGATTGTTTGAATGGTACAAGTGATAAGTGATTAGTTGTTTCATCTGTGCAAATGATTACTGCTAGTAATCCGACTAGGGTTAGTGTTCGTGCTAATAATTCCTAGCCAGGACTTGACAATTGATTTTGAATGACCTACATATGTTTGTGCTATTATTTTCTTCAAGATTTGTCTGTACATAGATGACTGTGCTTAAAAATCGAACCATAATCTCTGGATATGTATAAATAAATAGCCATAAATTTCTAATCCTACTTCACGGCATGTAATCATTGATTTGATGCCAAATTTGTTTTACTATTTGTATAGGTGCTGTCTGATGATGTGGACATCGAGGATGAAGATGGCCAGATGAGGTACAAGAAGCAAATCCCGAGGGAGCTTTATGCGGGAATGCATAACAGGCGTATTAGGACCTAGAACGGCGGCTATCGATGCCCATTTTGCAACCACAAGCTTCATGACGCGTATCTAAGTGTTCTGGCGCATGCAAGAGGATGGGCCATTGGCTCCTTCAAGCAGAAGTATTCTCGCAGGGTGGCGCACGGCGCGTACACCGAGTACCTGGAGAAGCTTCAGGATTGTGCCAGCATGTGAGATGAGATGTGGGATCGAACTATGTATGCTTGAGTATGCTTAATGACGGTTGAACTATGTACTTATGGTTGAACTTTGCTTGTGTACGTTTACGCTTATTATCTATGTCTGAGTATGTTTAATCTATGTTTACTTATGTCTAACCGTGGGATATGGATGCAATCAGTTCGGTTGATGGAGTCTACCTCCATCTTGGTTTATTGGTCCCCTTTGTAATTTGTGTTAAATTTTGACCAAAGGTTTAACTGACAAAATGTTAGTGCAGGTCCGCAAAAATTATATCGTTGGATGGGTATTTGAGCATAGTGTTCAATGATATATTTTTTGGCGACATGCATAAACATTTCTTAGTTAAATATTTAGTAAAAATTACAAAGGGGACCAATAAACCAGGACGGAGGTAGTACGTCAATCACACACGGTTCCCAAAATTGGAACCGTGTGCAATGACTTTCATTTTGCCTGCTGCGTCAATCACACACGGTTGGCTCTAGCAAACCATCGCCTCCAAAATTCTTTGTGGGACAGAAAACCCTCACCACCCAATTCAAAAAAGAAAAAAGAAAACCCTCACCATCCCCAGGTCACAAAAACCCTCACCCCGCCCGCCACCCCCTCCGGTCCCCATTCACACCTGCACAAGCTCCTCCGCATCTATGCATGGCACGGCATATCGCGGCGGTAACCACTTAGCTCGACGCCTGCCGCCGCCGCCAGGCTGCCGGCAATGCCCACCGCATTTCGCCACTTCCGCTTGCAGCCGCCTATCGCCTTTGTCTTTCCCGACGCTGCTTGTGGTCGACCCAGCTCCGCTCGTTTGGGGAATCTGCCGTACTGAGGGTTCTTTCTCATGGACAACAAGGTACTAATTTAATGAGATATTATCTCATCTCTTATCCCAGTTCATCTGCCTCCTTTAATCACCCGGCCGAAATCGCCGTGAATTCATTTTTATTCAAGCTGATTTGAGGGTTTTCTTCCATTCATAGAGTGTACAGTGCGCGGACACATCAGGACCTTGCGGCCTCCGCCAGACATTCCATCTCACCGTACCAGATGACTTGAGGATGCGCGCGGTATGTTCAATCTCACCCTAAATTGGCTGGCATGGCCTACTTTCCTGAACATATTCTAAATATTACTACATTTGCAAAAAAGGTGCCACATGCACCATATACGTCAAAGGGGATTTCCCCCCCCCCCCTCTTCTTTCTATGTTAGGCAAATTAATGATGTATTGTTCTTTCGATTACTCTCATATTTCCATGACATCATGTTTACCCTATCTGTTTAATTATAGATTTTTGTCCTTCGATTTCGACTACTGTACAATTCTTTCAATTTGGGCCCATATTTGCATGTTACCATATTTTCTTTAAAAATCTTACCATTTTCTGCAGCGCGTCCCTTGCTATGCAACAGAATCTGTAGTGCACAATCTTTCCCTTTACATAAATCAAGACTGCAGGGATGTCATACTGCACACAAACCATGGATTTACAATCGTTACTACTGTAAGACTTGATGAACGTGGTGACTCCTATTTTGGCACTGGCTTTTGGAAAGAAATTTCTAAGTTTTATGAACTGAAAGCTGGCACTAGAATTGCACTGCACATAAAAGGGCCTGGTCATGAGATATATGGTAACTTCCCCGACGATATCATCCGTCCAGACTTTGTTCGAAGTAAGTTTTCTTTTCAACTATCTACATGTTGACTTACCCAGCTATATCAAATGAATTGTGTAGTATTTAATCAACCAACTGTTATTCCCTTTTCTTACTATATTCCTACCTAATAACTTCTAGTTACCAATACACTTCTCTATTGCCCTGTTTTAACTAAATATTCCCTGTAGTCCCATTTCTATCAGAAAGCGCCGCTGACAAGGAGACTCCGGAGGTGGAGAATGGGGTTGCCAACAAGCGGAGGCGGGGCGAGCTAGAACCGCAAGCGACTCCACCAGGCCTAGACTTCATTAGCAGCCTCCCCGATGATATGTTGACAGTCATCATCTTCCTCCTCCCAATCAAATATGGGGCGCGGACAACCGTCCTTTCCCGGCGGTGGCTCCCCCTATGGAACTCCAGCCCTCTCGACCTCATCGACACCCACGAGCTCTGCCATGGCTATCGTAAAAGCTTGGGTGCGTTCTCCAAGATCCTCAGCAGTCACCTTGGCCCAACCAGAGGCCTTAGAATGGGCAAGTTCCGTTCCAACGGCAAGGACCGAGCCAAGCTTGACGACTGGTTCCAATCCCCCGTCCTAGATCAGCTCGAGGAGCTCACTTTTGATGATGGACATATGCGGTCGCTGCCAACGTGCGCACTCCGCCTCGCACCCACGTCGTGCGTCGCCAAGTTCAGGAACTTCCATCCCCCCTTAATGACGCGCCCACTCTTATTCTACCACGACTAAAGCACCTCGAGCTCGTCGTCGTCTGCCTCTCAAATGGTGACATGGAGCGCCTGCTCTGTGGCTGTACTGCACTCGAGTACCTTCGTCTTCAGGCGATCAATGGGCTGAGTACCTTCCACATCACCTCCATGACTCTCCGGACTATTTATGTGTGTTGCTGGTGCGGCAGGAAGACATCACAAGATGTGTACCACAGTATGGTCACTGAGGACACACCTGCACTTGAGAGATTACTTGTAGTTTATCAAGATGGACCAACAAGAATCAATGTCATTTCTGTGCCGAAATTGACAGTGGTGGGCTACTCGTCTGACAAATACTCCGAACTTGTTATTGGATCCACACCCGTTTAGGTACAACAGTCGCCTTCTACCTCTCTTTCTACAAATTAACATTATTTCTAATTTTGAAGATGTTTGTTCATCTGTCATTCAGAAAATGATTCCGACAAGCTTGACCCAGAAACTGCGCACAGTGAAGGTCTTGGCACTAGAATCTATCGGCCCCAACCTGGAGCAAGTTGTCAGTTTCCTGAGATGCTTTCCGTGCCTGGGGAAGCTATATATCGAGGTGATGTTCCTTTCCTGTTAAATGTTAACCATAAGGGAGTTCAATTTGTGACACCTTTTTCCAAGTTTACAATGACAATGTACTACGATTTCTGAAGGATTCTTTTGGAGGATTTCAGTACATACATGTCCCCCCCATATTGGTTGCTTGATCCATATGGTTACAATCAATAAGCATTTCTCCTTTGGATTCATCTGTACTAGTTTTCTTAGGGAACTTTTCATCCACTCCAACCTCTTGTGAAGAAGGCTACATTTTTCTAGAATGTAATCAAATGCCCATGTTAATCATGTCAGATCGAAGATGGCATGTTAGTGCATTTTACAAATCCTGCAAACCAAATAGGCCTGTAGTAGTGTTCAAAACTGCATGTAGGCACTAACACGTTTTCTTCTTTTGCACATAAGATTAGGCCCAGTGGTGGATAATGTGATACAATATAACAATCACGTCGAATGCCTAGATCTGCATCTCTCAGAAATTACTTTGAACTCCTACCGAGGGACCTTACCGGAGATTATATTCGCCAGGTTCTTTGTTCTCAGAGCAAGGGTGCTGAAGGAAATGAGGTTTGCCCTACATTTATTTCGCAAAAATGAATGGTTTGTTGATCAGCGCCGGCGCCTGCGGCAGAATGGAATAGGCTCCAAAATGTTGAATTTCATTTTGGAACTTCGGATGACAGAGTAATCGGAAGTCATCGTGTCAACCCCATACATGACTTCTTAGTGGCTGACCCCTTTGCAAAAATTGTGAGGTTTCGAAACCAGACTTAGAAGTGGTAATATTAGTTTGAACCTCTCTGATATCCATGTTCAGCGGATCAGCGTTTGCAGCTGATGAGCTGAATTTCATTTCTACTATCAGTTTGAACCTTGTAATCTTCGAATTTGAGCCATATAACTCTGGAATTTGAACCTTGTAATATTTTGAGCTTTTGTGTACAATCGTTGAAATGGCATCATATGAGACTCGTATATTGGCAGCACTATTTTGACCTTAATATGCAATGGTCTTAGATTTTATTAATCATTCTCGAATCTGTTTACCTTGTCGATCTCACAGCACACGATCTGTATAGCTAACTCGACTGCAATCTTCGACAGTATTGCACACAGTTGGTTTCTTCCACCGTGTGCCCTGTAGAGCACATAATTAATTATCGCACTCGAGTGTCCATCATCACCCTTCTGTGTAACTTTGACCTCATCACCCACGGGTAAACTTATGACTGAAGTCATTCCACACACTTCATTTTTACAAAGCTTTTTGCCAATAAACGCCCACGATTTGTCCCTCTTCTAGCCGACGCGTGGCCAAGCTAGCCGGGCGGGAAGCTTGCGCGGTAAACTGCATGGTAGCGCGGGAACAGGCTCATCGACGATACATTTGGCGCCTCTTCGAGCCCACACGTGCGGTGCGGTGTTGTCAAGCGTGCACTGGAAGCCTCCGCTATGAACGTCGTGACAAGACGTGACGATTACAGGCCGGCTGGCCCCCATTTATTACAGCGGCCATTTAACCCTTGTGTCTCTTCAACCTTTCGATCGCCCCCCACCATTGCAAGAAGCACACCCACCACGAGAAATTCTTAGAGGGTATCCTGCGCGGCTCCAATGGCGCTCCAAGCGGCTGCCGGCAACGAGTAGCAGTTCACCATGCGTGCTGTGGTGGACACCCATAGAAGGTTCATGGATCTCTTGGTGGTGTACACCAACGACCCGGTCTGGGTGGAGCAATCCATCCACATCATGGAGCTGTTGCTTGCTGAGGAGAAGTACAAGGTGGTCAGGTTCGACCTCGAGTACACCCGCGCTCATGCCGGGTCTCGTCCCAAGGTCGCCGTCGCCCAGATGTGCGTGCGCCACCACGTCCTCGTCTACAACTACTGCCTGGCCACAAGTCCTTGTGAGCGTTTCGCCAGGTTTGTCAACAGCCCCCACTACATGTTTGCTACGGTGGACATCGCCAACGATGTAAAGGCGCTCGAGAATTCGGGCATCGCCTGCCAGAATCTTGTCAACATCCAGGGCCAATACAAGATCTGGGGCAGCAAGGAGCATGAGAAGGACTCACTGGTTCACCTCACCGAGGCCATCATCGACCCCTACTGCAGAGACATGAAGGATCCGTGCAACAAGGACAGGCGTGCCTGACACTCGGCATGGATGGAGAAACTCGACAAAGCTCACGTCGTGTACGCGGTCAAGGAGGCGTACACGAGCTACGACATGTACAGGCGGATCGTTGACATGAGGAAGTCCTCCTTCCCCAAAACGGCCAGGGATCCAGCCGGAAGCAAAGCAATGGCAAGCGTCGTCGCAACAATAAGTAGATGATTAGATCCTCGTTTCTCCTAGTTTAGTGTGCATGTAATTGCTTACTTTGGTGTGTGGAAATGTTATGTGTGTAGTCACTTGTGTAATTGTATGCTTAATTTGGTTATGCAATGCCGTCTTTTTAAGTATATATGTTGATGCTCTGTAGACAAAGCGTATATGTTGTGCGGACAAAGAAAATCACATCGCACACGGACTAAACAATGGAACTCGTCGGTGATGTCTTCATCAATCACTCACAATTGTATACCAGCAATCGTTTGCTCACAACACACACATCTTGTTAGCAGCAATCGTCTGTGTTGTTATCGGTCTTCGCACACGTTTTCGATTACAGACCTGTTTGTCGCGTATCACACACATCTTGTTAAGTTGAACCATTTCTGTTCTCTTGTCTCAACACAAACAATTCATCTGAGTGAACCGCATGCCGTATATCGCACACACCTTGATCTGGCTGACCATTTCTTTTGTGTTGCCTAATCACAAACAGTTCATCCGAGTGAACCGTATATTGTACATCGCACACACCTTCATCTGCCTGCCTGTTTCTTTTGTTCCTCCTCATCGCAAACAGTTAATTGAACTGAACCGTATGCCCTGCATCGCACACGCAACTAAAATCTGAACCTTGTTTGATGCATCCTCCATCGCAAACGTTTTGCACCTTTTTGACGGGTTTTTTACACCACCGTTTGCGATTATTGCATCGCACACAGTTTCGTCGAAGGGTCTCTGATCGTAGTGTCGCGTTAGCAGCATCCTACAGTAGTGTATAAACACCCTTTTCATAAGAAGATAAGATTTCATTATCATTAAACTCACATAGGTAGGGAAGGTGTTTTTTTAGGGTTCTTAGAGCAACAAGTAAAATCATAAATTTCACAAAATTCCAAGCATAGCATAATAAACAATTTATTTGATTCCATAAGAGCTTCCCTTTTTCACACAAATGATGACGCACAAAATGAGCATGCTCATCTAAAGATCTTCCCTCAACTAAACTAGTTGGGGTTTCAGCACGAGCACATATGGATCGAAGATAATCCAGGTAGAAAACTTTGAGTAGATCCATATCAATAGATTTTTAGCAAGCAAAGATGCAAGCAAATAGAAGGCACATGGAAACACAAGCAACATAAGATCGAACGAAAGATGGGCGAAGAAAAGGAAAATCTTTTCGAAAATCGTTTTAGAAGTGGGGGAGAGGAAAACGAGAAGAGAATGGCGAATAATGTAATGCGAGGGATGAGAGTTTATGATGGGTACTTGGTATGTCTTGGCTTGGCGTAGATCTCCCCGGCAACGGTGCTAGAAATTGGCAAGTTGATGGGAGATCAAACCTTGACTTGACTTGGCGTAAATCTCCCGGGCAACGGCGCCAGAAATCCTTCTTGCTACCTGTTGAGCTTGCGTTGGTTTTTCCCTTGAAGAGGAAAGGGTGATGCAGCAAAGTAGCGTCAGTATTTCCCTCAGTTTTGAGAACCAAGGTATCAATCCAGTAGGAGACAACGCGCAAGCCACCGAATACCTGCACAAACAAACACCAACCTTGCACCCAACGCGATAAATGGGTTGTCAATCCCTTCATGGTTAATTGCAACATGAGATCTGATAGAGATGGATAAACGGTAAAGTAATATTTTTGGTATTTTTGGTTTATGGGACGGAAAATAAAAGATTGCAAAGAAAGTAAATAGGAAACTAGAATTGTAGATCGGAAACCTATATGATGGAAAATAGACCCGGGGGCCATAGGTTTCACTAGAGGCTTCTCTCAAGATAGAAAATATTACGGTGGGTGAACAAATTACTGCCGAGCAATTGATAGAAAAGCGCAAAGTTATGACAATATCAAAGGCAATGATCATGAATATAGGCATCACGTCCGTGTCAAGTAGACCAAAACGATTCTGCATCTACTACTATTACTCCACACATCGACCACTATCCAGCATGCATCTAGAGTATTAAGTTCATAAAGAACAGAGTAACGCCTTAAGCAAGATGACATGATGTAGAGGAATTAACTCAAACAATCTGATGAAAACCCCATCCTTTTATCCTCGATGGCAACAATACAATACGTGTCGGTTCCCCTTCTGTCACTAGGATCGAGCACCGCAAGATTGAACCAAAGCTAAACACTTCTCCCATTACAAGAAAAACCAATCTAGTTGGCCAAACCAAATCGATAGTTCGAATAGACTTGCAAAGATATCAAATCATGCATATAAGAATTCAGAGGAGATTCAAATAATATTCATAGATAAGCTGATCATAAATCCACAATTCATCGGATCTCGGTAAACACACCGCAAAAGAGTATTACATCGAATAGATCTCCAAGAACATCGAGGAGAACTTTGTATTGAGAATCAAAGAGAGAGAAGAAGCCATCTAGCTACTAGCTATGGACCCGTAGGTCTATGGTAAACTACTCACGCTTCATCGGAGAGGCAATGGTGTTGATGTATAAGCCCTCCGTGATCGAATCCCCCTCCGGCAGGATGCCGGAAAAGGCCCCAAGATGGGATCTCATGCGTACAGAAGGTTGCGGCGGTGGAAAAGTGGTTTCGTGGCTCCCCTGGATGTTTTTTTTGGGTATAAGAGTATATATAGGAGGAAGATCTAGGTCAAGGGGTCACTGAGGGGCCCAGAAGGTCGGGGGGCGTCCTACCCCCCCTAGGCGCACCCTCCACCCTTGTGGCCGCCTCGTGGCTCTTCTGACTTGCAATCCAAGTCTCCTGGGTGTCTTCTGGTCCAAGAAAAATCATCGCGAATGTTTTATTCCGTTTGGACTTCGTTTGGTATTCCTTTCCTGCGAAACTCTAAAACAAGGAAAAAACAGAAACTGGCACTGGGCTCTAGGTTAATAGGTTAGTCCCAAAAATCATATAAAATAACATATTAATGCATGTAAAACATCCAAAACAGATAATATAATAGCATAAAAAATTATAGATACGTTGGAGGCGTATCAGGACACGATGTTTACCCAGGTTCGGGCCCTCTTAAAGGAGGTAAAACCCTACGTCCTGCTTGATTGTATTCAATGAGTATAGGGGTTACAAGAGTTGATCTACCTCGAGATCGTAATGGCTAAACCCTAGCTGTCTAGTCTATGAGAATTTTGATTGCCCCTACGAGCTAAACCCTCCGGTTTATATACACATCAGAGGGAACTAGGGTTGTATAAAGTCAGTTTGCAGAGGAAGGAAATACATCCGGACATCAAAAAATTGCCGTTCACGCATATAGGAGTCTACCCGGACACGGGGGGTAAGTCTTCTGCTTCTGTCTTCACGGCCCATCAATCCCGCCCATATCAAATAGCCCGGACACCCGAGGAGCCCCTAATCCAGGACTCCTTCAGCGGTTGCTAGCATCGCCATGGGCGAGGCCCATGCTCACTACACCGAGATAGTGTTGGTCAAGCGGGAGGCCACATTTCAGCAGGCACAGGCGGACCAGGAGTACAACCTCCGCCTCCTCGACAAGCACCGACACCAGGAGGAGCAACTCGCTTTCGGCACGTCCATCGTGTCGGTCGTGGACGTGGTCGAGCAGGAGGCGCTGTTCGACTCCTATGTTTCCGCCTGCGATATCCGCCGCAATTGTTGGCGGCACCGCCTCGATCAGGCGGAGTTAGAACCGCCTTCAAGGAGATCAATGAGGCGGTGAATGAAGTCTACGGCAAGAGAGAGGACAGGGACGATGTCGCCAGCTCCGCCACGCCCGCGCCCCACCGCCACGAACACAAAGCCAGCATGTCCGCGGGTACCCCTGGCAGTGAGGATGGGTAGAGCATACGGGAGGTCACCGACGCTCGGGTCGCAGGAAGGTCGCCACTTTTTTGCTCCTATTGAAGCCAGGCTTGGTAGGCTCATGATTGTCGGTCGATTAGCCACCTACACGATGCAGAGGCGGAGCTTCAATTTTCGTGGCTCATGACACGGCGAACGGGCGCTAGCAATCATTTAGACTAGATTTAGAGTACGGTTTAGTTCAAATATGTCGAAATGTAATTAGTTTGCTCCGCTTTAGATAAAAAGCATCCTGTTTTATGTAAAAAATATCAAGGTAAGAATTAATATCGTCCGGTTTGTTTAAATATCCATCAAATTTGTTCAAATTTGTAAATTTTCTTTCAAAATGTAACTAGACATATGCGGATAGGTTTGGATGGGCGGCTCCCGCATCAGTGTCTGCGGACTGATTCCCCCGATCTACGGACGGATGCGATGTCTAGTTTTCCGGTTGGTGTTGGAAATGACCTTAAGGGGTACCTTACAAAGGTCACTCCCATCATCCGTGGCGTTGCATGCGCGCCACTTGTCGCAATCTAGAGTTTTCTTTTTTCGTACATTTGTTGTTTCAAAATGTTTTATCTCTTAAACTGTGTGTCTAAATTTTGAACCATTTTCATTATTGGATTTCTCGCGTTGAGATCTTCGAAATTAGATCCCATGTTAATTGGTTTTGACGTACTTTTTTTCATGAAAAACCAGTAAGAAAAAAAGGAGGCGGAAGCATGTTTTCTTTTACTTCTTTATCTTTTCAAGAGGCACAATTGTGCGTCTCACCGAAGCAAATCTGTGTCTCTCATGGAATAAATAAAATATTTTCCTTTTTTGGAGGTGCCTCTCGCGGAAGCAAATCTGTGCCTGCACGAGAAGCAAATTTGTGCCTCTGGCGAAAGCAAAAGGTGTATTTTATTTCTTTTTCGAGAGGCACGGGAAGCAAATTTTTATTCGTTTTTGTTTTATTTTGCATTGGTTGTTTCGGTTTTCTTTGGGTTTTTCATTTTGTTCGTTTATGAGGTGTTTCTTTTGTTCCTTCCTTCCGTTTCTTCGGTGAAAACAGCTTTTTCTTCTTTTTCCCCTTTTTTTCTTCTTTCTTTTTTCAATTTTCTTCAACACATGTCTATATTTTCATACACATTTGTACACTTTATGCATACATAAAGAATTTTTTAATACTTTTTTAACAATTTTAAAATAAATTATTAACATCTTTTTAAAATTTATGTTGGATGACTACTTTTTCATAAACATCGTACATTTTTGTTATATAGTAGGAGTATTTTTAAACGTGTGTTTAAAATTTTCGAAATATATGATTAATATTTTTTATACATGATCAAGGTTTTTTTAATTGTATGTTATTATGTTCAAAAATTTTAATACACACTCTAATTTTAATTTTTTTGAAATAGATGATTAACATCTTTTCAAATTTTTGTGTGTGATGACTATTTTTTTCATACACATTGTACATTTTCCATATATAACATGAACATTTTTATTATAAATGTTTAACTTTTTGAAACATATGGTTAACATTTTCTGATACACGATCAACATTTTCTCAAATCTTGATTTTATTTAAATACACTAGCAAATATGCCCGTGCGTTGATGAACCATGCCTGAGCTAGACTGATGAATCAAATGCCAGGATGAGATAAGGACTTTTAAAATGTCATTTCACAAACTATGTCAGAATGATGTCATGATGAGATAAGGGACTTTTAAAAGGTCATTTTAAAAACAGAAAATGTGAAGGTCTCATAACGACTTGATTTGTAAGGCGCCACAACGAAATATTTTTTGGCTGAGCAAACTGCATTGATGAACCATGCCTGAGCTAGACTGATGAATGATGTGTCTCGCCTTGACCTAGCGTACCGGTGCTTTTTGTAACCAGTAAAAATTGTGGCACCAGAATAAACATAGTTTTGTATGGAGTCAAAATAAACATTTAGTCATTTTCATATAGCTTACAAAAACGAACCCATAGGAAGTTGTGTCAATTTTTTGGGGCTCAGCGTTGTACAGAACATGGAAACCTTTTTCTTTCCCGACATGCGAGGACTAAATAAAATCATAAACTGACCTCCACAGATCCCCTAATAAACCTCTACGTTAGCGACCGTTTTATTTTTTTCATTATTTACGGACCTCTTTTAATTTTTTGAACATTTTCATAATTTCATGATCTTTTTTCAAATTACCGTATATTTTTTGAATACACGATCATTTTTTCAAAATTATGAACATTTTTATTTCACTGAAAAAATTTAAATCGTGAATTTTTTTATAATATGTGAATAGTTTTTTGAAATCACGAACATTTCATGATTTCTCAAAAAAAATTCAAAACTCGCAAATTTTTGAAATTTGGATTTTTTGGAAATCCCGAATTAATTGAAAGAACGAAAAACAAATACAGAAATGATAAAGCAAAAAGCAAAAAATGAAATAATAAAAAGCAGGGGTGTCACGACCACACAGAGAAAAAAGGTAGAAAAAAGAGCAGAACCACTGATCGAACTGCGGTCTCATGGATGCAAGACTGGGGCCTTAGGCAATGATCCACTTGTGTGCTCATAACATCTAAGCGTATCAGTTTATAAGAAACAAGGCGGCGTTTTTGAAAAAAAAAAGAATCATTTTCTTCACTTATAGGTGGCATAGTGGGTAATTAGGACAACTTCGGGGGCAATTTTATGATGGACGAACAGAAGCGTTAGCTGCTTTATTATTAGGTAGAGATAGAGATTATCAACTTTTTTCATACACATTATATTTTCTTATATACATTTTTCGTATAAGTCAAAAGCATTTTTTGTACACATTTAACATTTTTCTAAATGCTAGATTAACATTTTTCAATTGTTTTATATAGAGTATTTTTGTAATATATATATTTAGAACAGTTGAAAGTATAAACAGAAGCAGAAAACAAAAACAGAAGATGTAAAAAAAACAGAAAGAAGAGGATGTGGTGTCCGACGAGCAGGGCCGGCCCAATCTCGTGCTGCCTCATGCGTGGATGCCCTATGTCTCGCAACGACGCATTTCACGCATATATCGCAGTAGACGTCATATAGGATATTCCGGATTTCAGACTCGACCAGCTAGGCCTTCTGCCACACGAGCAGGGAGCTCCTAACCGGCGCCTTAAGCGCTGGTTCAGGCAGCTGGCGCTCACACTGCGCACCCCATGGGCCGGCCCACCGCGCGCAGTACAAGGAAAAAAGGTCTCGCGAAAATAAGACACAAAAAAGCGGATACAGCCACTCGAACTCACACTTTACGGCTACAACACGAGAACCGTTTTGCTAACCACTACAACCTGTGAGCACCAGCGACTACAAGGAACGCGAGCTATTTAAGGCCAATGCGTCAGCGCTATTTATTAGATTTGCGAATTATTTGAAAACAATTGGGAAAAGTTGTTTTTTTTATAAAAAAGAATTCATCAGATTTTGAATTTGTTTACGAATTTTAAAAAATAGTTCATCGAATTTGAAAACGAGTTCGTCGATTTTGGAAAAAGTTCGTCAAATTTTGAAAAAGATCATCGATTTTGAAACAAAGTCCATCCATTTTGCAAATATTCATCAAATTTGAAAAAAGTTCATGGAATTTTAAATTATTTTAATGTATTTTTGTTTTTTGTTTGTGATTTCAAAACGTGTTCATAGTATTCAAATTTATTCACTTTTTCAAATTTTGTTCACAATTTTAAATTGTTCAGTGTACATAAAAAAATGTTCAATGGGTATTTAAATGGTGTTTCAGCGCATATCACAAAATTGTTCAGTGTGTAGTTAAAAACTGTTCATATTATATTACAAAAATGTTCAATGTATAAAATTTGTTCATCTTATATAAAAAAAATGTTCAGTGTATATTGGAAAGTCGCTCGTCGTATATAAATTTTTGTTCATGATCTCAATAATTGTTCACGTTTTAAAAAGTTCATGGAATTTTATTTTTTTAATGTATTTATCGTTTTTTGTTCGTGATTTCAAAACATGTTCATAGTTTCAAATTTATTCACCTTTTCAAATTTTGTTCACAATTTTAAGTTGTTCAGTGTACATAAAAAAATGTTCAATAGGTATTTAAATGGTTTTTCAGCACATATCACAAAATTGTTCAATGTGTAGTTAGAAATTGTTCAGATTAGATTACAAAAATGTTCAATGTATAAAATTTGTTCATCTTATATCAAAAAAATGTCAGTGTATATTTGAAAATTGCTCATCGTATATAAGTTTTTGTTCATGTTCTCAATAATTGTTCACGTTTTAAAAAGTTCATGGAATTTTAAAATTTTCATCGAATTTTAAAAAAAGTTCATCGATTTGATAAAAGTTCATTCAATTTTAAAAATTTCGCGAATTTTAAAAGATTCGCATTTGTAAGAAATTAAAAAAAGGAAAAGGAGAAAAGAAAAAGGAAAAACGAACCAGAAATGAAAGGAAAAAAACGCCCAGAAATCAGCGAGCAGTAATAGCTGGTTTGGTGGGCTCTCGCGGCCTGGGTAAGTAAAAGAACGAAAATAAGTTAATTTGCACAATCGGTTTGGTGGTCTGTTGGTTAGTGCGCTGCTGTTTCAATGGAGAGATAGCGGGTTCGAGCCATCACATGCGAAATAAGATTTTTGCTGCAGTTTTTTAAAGAAAAAGAAGGAAACGGGCCGGCCCAGCGCGACGCGGGGATATGCGCCCGTTTGCGGCAACAGAAGAAACGGGCGCTTAAGGCGCCCGTTAGGAAATGCCAGCCTTAGGGACATCCATTTTAGTTCCCACCACTACTCTTTTCGCTTTTGGGGCTGGATTGGACCAGGAGGCCATGACTGTTATGCCGCAATGCTCTTTTCTTATTGGCTAGGCTGAGCAGGCATGGGCTGCTACGTTGTGGCATTCCTTTTTATGCTTGCTGGGTAGAGCTAGGATGCAACTGCACAGATGTGCAATGGGACTCTATGTCTTGTTTTATCTTATGGAACTGAGTGTCAGTAATGGCATTGGTGTTGTCATGGATTAGCGTGGCATGTTGCTTGAGGTGATCACTAGTGCTATATTTTGCCTACTGTGAGGGGGATATAGTGCTCGCCTCTGGTGATCGTGGTTGTGGTCGCCTGTTCTCAAGCTGCGGTTTTAGGAAATTTGTAGGCTCGCGCTGAAACCTTTCATCCAGTTTTGAGAAGGTTTCGTCTATGTATTCTTTTCTTCTTTATGTGTTTTTCTTTACCGGTTTTATCTTTTTTTTTTACTTTTTGTTAACAATTTTCCCTTTCCTTATTTTGTCCAAATACTTGTACATTTTTTAGACATGTGTTGAATATTTTTTAATAAACATTGAACATTTTTAAATAAATGTTAAAGATTTTTCATATACGCGTTGAATTTTTTCAAATACACATTGAACTTTTCTTGATACATGTTAAACATTTGTGAGATGCATATTCATTTTTTAAATACATGATGAACATTTTTTATATGTCACAAACATTTTTCAAAAGTTGCACCAACAAATTCTTTATATTTCATGTTTTCTACATTTCCATGAACATTTTTTAAAACATGTGATATTTTTTAAATGTCATGAATATTTTATTTAAATGTCGTGAACGAATCTAAAAACGTGTGAACATACATTTAAGTACTTAGAAATCTTTCTAAATACTTTTTATACCATATCTAAAAATAGCGAAAACACAGAATTTTACAGTACTAATCGTACTGTCACCAATGTTCGACATAGCCTTTCACTCTCTTTACCGGAGTCAATTAGAAGGGCAAGCAGAGGTCCACTATGCATACCAACAAGCAAGCAAAGGCTTTCTCAATATATCACTCAGAGAAAGGACGGTCGGGTTAATCAATGCTAGAAGTCCGGGGCCAATCACTATTATAGTTTAAGGCTATTCACACGGTTTGGAATCCCAGTCGCACACAGTATCCCGAACTGTGTGCTCGAGTGGGCTGGGGATAGGGGTTCCATAGCTGACCAAAGAGAAAACATCTGTGTTACGCATTTGTACCCAAACGGCCGGGAAGTGTAAACGTGTGGGATTCCTTCAAGGTTCGCAAACACTGCTCTAAAAAGAATCATTTGCAAAAGTAGATACATCACAAACAATTATCACGACTTAAGCGCGATCGATGTTGTCGTTGTATGCAAATAGTTTGTCAATACTAACCGTGTGTAATGTGTCAGCGAATAACAGACATTTATCTTGTATGGGATATCTGCGATGAGTGGACTATCGCAATCCATTTTCTTAGGTGAAGCGTGTGCGTCATTAGAGTTCAATGCTCACGTCATTTTGCCAGCAACCGTTTGCAATGTTATGTACAGAAACATGGTAATAAATTCTTTATAATTTGATTATTGCAATATCTAATATACCAAAAACTTCATTCAATTTGAACGCACGCAAAACTGACCGTTTATGTAAAAAAATGCATACAACACATGTTCAAGAATTACAATAGCATCAAATTAATTGAAATGGTTGAAATACAACAGCCTAACTAGCTAGCTAGGACCAAGTAGTTTGGCATTAAACAGTTAGCAACAACATTTTAGAGGCTATGAAGAGTGAGGAGAAAGACATTCGGGCTGTTGTCATTAAAGAAGCGTGTTAGGGCATGTCTCTCTCTTAAGTGGTTTTGGTGATTGATGACAATGCTTTTGCAGACTAATTGTGTGCGTTGAGTATTTCAGAGATTCATTCATTGGCACGAGACGATTCTTTTCCCTCGGAGCTTTAAGTGAAGACGGTGTAGTCTCTTTCGTTTCGGTTGTGGTGGACTTGAGTCATAGGAGACACCGTACTATTAAGAGGGGGTCCGCATGGAAAAGGCTAGGGTGGAATCAACACGTACACCTCATCTTTGCACCCCAGCCCCTTTCCTCTCCTTGGAGTTTTTCGTTTCATTGAAAGTGGAGGTTGTGACGTGCTTGCGGTAGTACCGCCGCCGGTGCGGTTGTACCGCCTATGGACCTCAAGCGGCAGTACCGCTGAACTACAACGGTAGTACCGCTTGGGTGCATCGGCGGTAGTACCTTCCTAGGTTGGTGATGGTAGCTGGAACTACGACGGTATTTCCCTGGAGAGGGAGGGATGATGTAGCACAACGACGGTAGGTATTTCCCTCAGTTATGAAACCAAGGTATCAAACCAGTAGGAGAACCAAGCAACACAATGTAAGCACCTGCACACAAATAACAACACCTCGCAACCCGACGTGTTAAAGGGGTTGTCAATCCCTTTCGGGGTACGACGCCTCAAGATAGGCAAAACGGACATGAGGAATTTGTAGTAATTTGATAGATCAAACACCAAATAAAATAAATAAGAATAAAACGCAGCAAGGTATTTTTGTATTTTTTTGGTTTAATAGATCTGAAAATAAACGCAAGGAAAAAGTAGATCGCAAGGCAAATATATGAGAAAGAAGACCCGGGGGCCGTAGGTTTCACTAGTGGCTTCTCTCGAGAAAAATAGCAAACGGTGGGTAAACAAATTACTGTTGGGCAATTGATAGAACTTCAAATAATTATGACGATATCCAGGCAATGATCATTACATAGGCATCACGTCCAAGATTAGTAGACCGACTCCTGCCTGCATCTACTACTATTACCCCACACATCGACCGCTATCCATCATGCATCTAGTGTATTAAGTTCATGGAAAAACGGAGTAATGCAATAAGAACGATGACATGATGTAGACAAGATCCGTTTATCTATATGGCGGTAGATATAGATCTCATCTTTTTATCCTTAGTAGCAATGATACATACGTGTCGGTTCCCTTCCTGTCACTGGGATCGAGCAACGTAAGATCGAACCCACTACCGGGCACCTCTTCCCATTGCAAGATAAATAGATCACGTTGGCCAAACAAAACCCAAATATCGGAGAAGAAATACGAGGCTATAAGAGATCATGCATATAAGAGATCAAAGAAACTCAAATAACTTTCATGGATATAAAAAAGATATGCCTCATCATAAACTCACAGTTTATCAGATCCCAACAAACACACCGCTAAAAAGAGTTACATCATATGGATCTCCAAGAGACCATTGTATTGATAATTCAGCGAGCGAGAGAGAGAGAGAGAGAGAGAGAGAGAGAGAGAGAGCCATCTAGCTACTAACTACGGACCCGAAGGTCTACAAAGAACTACTCACGCATCATTGGAGAGGCACCAATGGAAGTGGTGAACCCCTCTGTGATGGTGTGTCTAGATTGGATCTGGTGGTTCTGGACTCTGCGGCGGCTGGATGAATATTTTGTCGACGCTTTTAGGGTTTCTGGAATATTGTGGTATTTATAGAGCCAAGAGGCGGTCCGGGGGGCACCCGAGGTGGGCACAACCCACTAGGGCGCGCCTGGACCTCCTAGCGCGCCCTGGTGGGTTGTGCCCCCCTTGGGCACCCCCAGGTGCAACCAGGGCCCATTGCCTTTCTTCTGGCCCATAAAAATCATCGTGGAGTTTCGTGGCATTTGGACTCCGTTTGATATTGATTTCCTGCGATGTAAAAAACATGGAAAAAACAGCAAGTGGCACTTGGCACTATGTCAATAGGTTAGTACCAAAAAATGATATAAAATGACTATATAATGATTATAAAACATTCAATAATAAAACAACATGGAACAATAAAAAATTATAGATACGTTGGAGACGTATCAGCATCCCCAAGCTTAACTCCTACTCGTCCTCGAGTAGGTAAGTGATAAAAACAGAATTTTTTATGTGGAGTGTTGTTCATCAAGTCATATCATATTCTTTTCTTTATAGCATGGACATTTGGACTTTTATGTGATCCAAAGCAATAGTCTAGTTTTGACATAATAACTTAGATACTCAAGCATATCAACAAGCAACCATGTCTTTCAAAATATCAATGCTAAAACAAGTTATCCCTAGCCCATCATGCTCAAACATTGATCCATTCATGAAACACACTCGAATATTAACTACACCCAATACTTGAGCACGATCATATTGCCTCCTAGTTGGTGCTTTTGTAAGAGAAGATGGAGACTCAAATTTCAAAAATAAAAATTGCATAAAGTAAAAGAAAGGCCCTTCATAGAGGGAAGTAGGGATTTGTAGAGGTGCCAGAGCTCAAAGCAAAAAATTAGAGATAAAAACATTTTGGGAGGTGTATCCATCCCACCAACGAAAACGACTTAGAGTTCCGAACACTTTTCATGCTAGATATGCCATAGGCGGTTCCCAAACAGAAAATAAAGTTTATTCCTTTTTCCACCATACTTTCACTTTCCATGGCTAACCGTATCCATGGGTGCCCTCCATACCAACACTTTCCAAGGAATTTACTATTTGACAACATAAAGTAAATATTTTTTTGCATTTCGGGACTGGGCATCCCTAAAACCTTTGCCTTACTCTCGTGCAATGACAAGTGAATAAACACTCATCGTGAGAATAACACATCTAGCATGGAAAATATTAGCCACCCGTTACCGTTCAGCGAGCGAAACAAACACACAAAAGAGAAGTTTATTTTGAAAATTAGAGATGGCACATGCAAATTTGCTTAGAACGGCAAAAGAATACCGCATATAGGTAGATATAGTGGACTCATGTGGCAAAACTGGTTTAAAGGATTTTGGATGCACAAGTAGAGGTCATACTTGGTGCAAAATGAAGGCTAGCAAAAAGATTGAGAAGCAGCCAACCAAGAAACGAATAATCTCATAAGCAAGCATTAAGCATAATTAACACCAAATAATGCACCACAAGTAGGATATAATTTTCATTGCATGATTATTGACTTTCGTGCATGCATAGGGAATCATGAACCTTAACACCAATATTCTTACTAGAGCACAATTACTCATCGACATAACTGTAGGATCGAAAGTATGTCTAGAGGGGGGGGGTGATTAGACTACTTGACCAAATAAAAATCTAGCCTTTTCCCAATTTTAGTTCTTGGCAGATTTTAGCAACTTAGCACAAGTCAAGCAATCAACCTACACATGCAATTCTAAGAGTATAGCAGCGGAATGTAAAACAATTGCATATGAAGGTAAAGGGAGGAGTCTGAGGGAGCAAACGCAATGTTGACACAGAGATTTTTTATCCGTGGTTCCGATAGGTGGTGCTATCGTACATCCACGTTGATGGAGACTTCAACCCACGAAGGGTAAAGGTTGCGCGAGTCCACGGAGGGCTCCACCCATGTAGGGTCCACGAAGAAGCAACCTTGTCTATCCCACCATGGCCGTCGCCCACAAAGGACTTGCCTCACTAGGGTAGATCTTCACAAAGTAGGCGATCTCCTTGCCCTTACAAACTCCTTGGTTAAACTCCACAATCTTGACGGAGGCTCCCAAGTGACACCTAGCCAATCTAGGAGACACCACTCTCCAAGAAGTAACAAATGGTGTGTTGATGATGAACTCCTTGCTCTTGTGCTTCAAATGATAGTCTCCCCAACACTCAACTCTCTCTCATAGGATTGGATTTGGTGGAAAGAAGATTTGAGTGGAAAGCAACTTGGGGAAGGCTAGAGATCAAGATTTATGTGGTTGGAATGGAATATCTTGACCTCAACACAAGTGTAGGTGGTTCTCTCTCAGAAAATATGTATTGGAAGTGTAGGCATGTTCTGATGGCTCTCTCCACGAATGAAGAGTGGGTGGAGGGGTATATATAGCCTCCACACAAAATCTAACCGTTACACACAAATCACCAAACTCGGTAGGACCGATTCAGAGAACTCGGTCAGACCAATTTAGTTCAAAATGTGAACGTTAGGATTCTCGGTGGGACCGACATGTCAACTCGGTGGGACCGATATCATTAGGGTTAGGGCATAACGTAATCTCGGTGAGACCGATTACACAAACTCGGTGAGACCGATTTTGGTAATAGTCAAACAGAGAGTTGGTCAGGCAAACTCGATGGGACCGATTCGCTCATCTCGGTTGGACCGAAAAGTTACGAAAAGGAAACAGAGAGTTGCATTGCAATCTTGGTGGGACCGATCGCTCATCTCGGTTTGACCGAAACATTACGAAGGGAAACAGAGAGTTTGCAATCCCATCTCGGCGAGACCGAGACCCCTATCGGTGAGACCGAAAAGACTAGGGTTTCTGGCAGTGGCTATGTCAACTGAACTCGGTGGCTCCGGATAGAAAGAATCGGCGGGGCCGAGTTGGATATTTGGTTTGGGACATATGTGGATATGGGAAAGTAGTGGAGGGTTCTGGAGCATATCACTAAGCATTTTGAGCAAGAACCTCATTAAGCAACACCTCATCCCTTCTTAATAGTATTGGCTTTTCCTATAGACTCAATGTGATCTTGGATCACTAAAATAGAAAATGTAGAGTCTTGTGCTTTGAGCTTGAGCCAATCTTTTGTCCTTAGCATTTTGAAGGGTCCACTTTCTAATCCATGCCATGCCAATCATTGAGCTTTCCTGAAATATTTATCTTGGAATAGCATTAGCTCAATGAGCTATATGTTGTTAGGAATTACCAAAACCACCCAGGGATAGTTGCACTTTCAATCTCCCCCTTTTTGGTAATTGATGACAACATATAGATCAAAGCTTCGACAATTGATAAATAAGATTGAAAAACATCGTCGCTTTGAGAAGTATGTGATAAGCAAGAGCTCCCCCTAAATTTGTGCATTATTTAAAATTTTCTTTTGAATGCAAATGCACAATAATCGATTAGGATCATGGGTTACTCTTCCATGTCACATACATCTTGGTGGAGCGCTCAAAATGATAGAAGTTAAAGCATGCACTCATCACCAAAACAAGTGAATGATCATATAAGGATATAAAAGATAATATCATCCAACAAGCATTAAGGGTAGCATATGATCAAACACATGATCAAGCAAGTATCTCACAAGTAGCTCACACAAGCACATAATAAAGTTTCAAACCAAACCAAATAAGTGCAAAGAGAGATAAAAACCAACACACACTCTCTCGAAGACTATGATCTATACATTTTTCTCCCCCTTTGGCAACAAGTTACCAAAAAGTTCAAAAATGCATAGTGCTAAACGACTCTCAGGCTTGATCTTCGGTAGGAGGTGTTGAGAGAACTCCAAGAACGAAGGCTTCAGATGAAGTAGCTGGAGCTGGTGGAGTAGCTGCTGGAGGTGGAACTAGAGCTGTAGCTGCTGGTGCTGATGTTGTAGCTCTGGTGTCTGTCACTGGCACTACAGCAGATCTCTGTCCTCTGGGCACTCTGGCAAAAGCATCTGTGGTAGACTTGCCCTTCTTCTCCTCAGCTTCCTCCCGAAGTTGCTCAACTGCAGTTTGGATCTCTATTACCTTGACATCAAGGTCATAGAATTTCTGCTCAATGATCCTCTCTAGACTCTCCTGGTTCTTGGTCAGGTTGGTCAAGCCCTTCTCAATCCTCAGGGTGGATTGGATCAGGTATCCAAGCTGGTCTTGCTTGCTCTTCAAGAATACCTGAGATGCCTCTTCCACAGTTGGCATCTTTGCAGCCTTCTCAGCCTCAGCCTTCTCTCTCTTCTCATGTGCTTGAGCTGAAGATGGTTCATTCTCATTCATCACTACTGTGTTATCTTCAAATTCAGGATAGATGGGCAGGTGCTCCTTGTACAAAAGATATGTGCATGTGCCCATCTTTGAGTTGATGAGCTCCTGAATGTGTGGGGCATACCCACAACTTCTCTTCTAGTCAGCAGCAGTCCTCTTGATTGTCTCAACAATCAGGCTCATAACTTTGAACTTCTGTGGGACATCAAATATGTGCAACAAGTTTATAGCATGTCCTCTGATCATCTTGCGATCACCTGACTTGGGTAGCAGTGTGTGCCTTAAGATCCAGTTTATAGTTGGCAGACCACACAACAGATAATGGACAGATCCAAACTTATGTGTATCCAAGGCAGCATCTGGGATCTCTTTGTACATGTTGGCCATAGTGTTGTGGTCTTTCTTCTTCTCTGCATAAATGTCCAAGTCATCCTCATGTTCCTCAGGAGCATTTATAAGCTTGGCCCATTCCTCAACTGTAGACTGGTACCTAGTACCCTCAGACATCCATACTATCCTTCCATTTGGATAGAAGTGTGCAGTGGAGTAGAATTGCATGATGAGCTCATCATTCCACTTGGTGAGCTTCTAGGCAACAAAAGTGTCCACTCCACATGCCTTGAAGCTATCAAGCATGCCAGGGAAGTGATCCTCATTTTCCTTGATGAATTCCCAGTCAACCCATCTCATATCACACACAATGGGCTTCTTGTCAAGCAGAATAGTCTCATAGAAGTCCTGCTATTCCTTAGTGTGAAATCTGTAGTCCACAGCAGTCCTTCTCCTGATAGCATATGGATCAGACTGTCTCCGTAGTCTCAATCCTGCACCCTTCCTGATTTTCATGTTCTCTGCAACTGGGTGTGCATCAGTGTGGTCAGGGATCTTGGGCTTCAGCTTCCTCAAAGCAACAGAATCATCATCTTCTTCTTCAGCAGCTTGAGGCACTGGGGCCTTGTTCTTCTCTTCAGAGGTATGTTCCTAGTGCTTCTCTTGGGTTTTGGCTTTGGAGCTGGAGCAGCAGCCTTGGGAACAGCTTTGGGCTTTGATGGAGCAGCCCCTGATTTAATTGCATCTCCCATAAGCTTTTGTGCTTTGGGTGCTGGTGCAGGATCCTCTTCCTCTTCCTCTTCTTCTGAAGGTTCTTGCATCATGGAGGGCTTTCCAATGACTCTGGCCATTGTTTTCTTAACCCTCTCCTTTCTCGTCTTCCCTTTTTCAGCTTCTTCAGCAGCTGATTTTGAAGCTTCAGCAGTTGATGTTCTGACTTTTGACATGGGCTGTCTTCTTGCTGGCATCTTTGTTTTCAGACCAGGTTTTGTTGCAGCAGTTGTGCCATACTCTTTCTTAAGCACCTTCTTCTTTGAAGTGGCTTCATCTTCAACAACCACATAATCTTCATCCTCAGAGTCAGAAGTTCTCTTCTTCCTTGTCCTGGTGGCAGCCTTTGGCAGATTGCTTGGAGTGCTCCTGCTACCTTCATCATAGCTGCTAGAGGGATCTGAACCCTCACTCATCTACACCTGTTGCTCAGACCTGTTCTGACTATCACTCTGGTCAGACATCTCTGCAAATACTCTGACAGCAGACCCTGTGAATAGGTTATAGATGAGGTAGAGTAGATGAGCATCACAAGGTACAGGAGTTTTGCAAAATGGATGACTTAAAAACTTAGTTTTAGTTCTTCACAGAAAGCATTTCGGATCTACCGATTTGTAAACTCGGTGATACCGAAGCAGCTTTTGGAACCTAAACTGATGAACTCGGTCAGACCGAGTCACAGTTTGGTGGTACCGAGACTGCTAGGGTTTCATAGATAATCGAACTCGGTCACACCGATTTGCAATTTTCGGTCAGACCGAAAACGCATGTGCTCTGGCCTAAGCCAAAATCGGTGAGACCGATTTCTACAACTCGGTCGGTCTGAGATGAATTCGGCGGAGACCTAACCCTAAATTTTCATATCAAAACTAATCTACGGGATGTTTTCGCTGGACAGGATGATTTCAATCGTGGCAAGAATCATGGCAAAGCAATGTGCTAAGAATCGGAGGTAAGGATTAGCACAAAGTTCAAGTTCGTACCCTAGTTCGGCGATGAACTTGCTACGGCGGCAAGGGCGGTGGAGATTTCCGTTGACGGCGGCGGAGACCAGCGGCGGGAGGTCGCTGGCGAGGAGAGGACGATCCGGAGACCCGAGGAGGCAGAGTAGGTTACGCGCAGGCGAGGAGGTTCGGAAAATTTTCCAAAATTTGGCCCATCGGTATATATAACCTGACCCTGTCGGTGTGACCGAGTGCAACGACTCGGTGGCACCGAGATGCAAAACTGCAAGCAGTTACTGCAACTCGGTGTGACCGAAAATTTCTAATCGGTTGCACCGAGATTGAAAACCCTAGATCAACTTAGTGACTCGGTAGGACCGAAAAGGATGAATCGGTCAGACCGAGATGCACAAAGAGGTTTTGGAGGTTTAAGTCTATGACGAATCGGGGACTCCGAGTGCTCCTCACATAGAGTGGTTTGAATCTGACTTGATCAAACTTTGTGATGTAGCATGAATAGAGTTTGAGACGAGAAAAGCATATATAGCTAGAGGGAGTTCTTAGGCATTCTTGTCCATCCATTTGGCAAAATAGAAAGAGTCAAACAATCAAAACAACAAATGGATGTCCTCAAATGAGTAAAATATGCAACCAACATGCTCACACAATAAAATGGCAAATGAAATATGTGACAAAGCATGCACAAACACTCTAGCATCTATCAAGCAATTTGGCGATGACTAGGACATCTATATATGAGTATATTGACTTAGGAGTCAAATGAGAACATTTGATCATAGGTCATACTCATCGTTTAAGCACAAGTGGGGTTACCACTTTTACATAAAGCATTGTTGTATTCACACCATTAGAGTTGCTTTAGCTCAATTGATTAGAGTAAAGCTCCCCCTAGATGTGATATCCCCCCTAAGAGGGATGAACTAACCTTGGGTTTTGTCGATGATGACTTCATGTAGGTGTTGAAGATGTAGATGCTCAATGTTGATGTAGATCATTTGGAGCAATCCTTTGGAGTGAGTTGCACTTTCAATACCTACACAGGTTAGTCCCACAAGGAACAAACAAGGATATCCACACACATAGAGTGATGCATACACAAGATGATGTCCATGAAAGCATTAGGTTACCTTGTCCCTTGTCTTACCAACAAGAGGGTTTGTGACTCCTTGAACTAGTGCAAGATATGGAAGTTGTTTGCACTTGTCCTTGCCAAAATGATAAGAGTGAAGTATGTTGGCGGAGTCACCCTCAAGAACTCTCTAGTTCTTCTTCTTCTGGATCCACACCATCTTGATGGTAATCCTTGGAGTTGTAGTTGTACTTGATGAAGTAGAACTTGATGTAGTCTTGGGAACCCACTTGACCAAGGCCTTAGGTGCTTCTTCAAATGCATCAATTTCCTCTTGAAGCTTGTCCTTGCCTTTTTGCTTGTGGTCTTGTGGTGGAATATCATCTTGAGCTTGTGTCCCTTTGAAAGAAGTAGGATCATACTTCTCTTGTTGAGGAACAAACTTCGTATTAGGGTATTGATCTTCTTCCCACTCAACTCCATTGGCATTGAACTTTCGTTCAAAACCAACACCTTGATTCTTCCGGTGTCTTCCTTGCTTGCGCACAATTTCCTCAAATTGCTTACTTCCGGCAAGGCTCTTGTAAACACCTTTCTCTATAATTCCGTTCAATAAGCTATTTTCTTGCTCAAGTGTAACTTGGCTAAGAGAATCATTAGTGGAATCAGGAGAATTACTAGAAGCAACAACATTGGATTTAGCATGATTGTTGTTACTACTAGATGAAGCATCTTTCTTGTTCTTGTTGCTAGATTTAACTTGTGGCATGTAAGTAGACAAGAGTAAATGCTTGGCAATGTAAGAAGAACTTTTCTTGCGAAGATCATCATTGATTGCCTTTAAAAACTCATGATCTTGCTCAAGGTTGAGTTTTTCAAAGCGTAGCTTATCATGAGTCTTTAAAAGTTCTTGATGATTTTCCAAGGTAGTTTCATGAGCTAACTTAAGAGTGTTTAGTTCTTTAGTTAGACGCTCAATATCCTTCTTATCATCATCATTCGTTTTATCTTGATTAGCATGATTAATTGACGTTTCATCATAGTCTTCATCACTAGAGTTGTCAACAAGTAAATCATCATCACCTAGCAAATCATCTTCATCACTATTGAAATCAACATACTCGGGATGTGTTACCTTTGGACCTTTGGCCATGAAGCATCTTCCAATTCCTTCATTTGGTGAGTCAAATATGTCGTAGGAGTTGGTTGACACAAGTGCTAGACCGGCAACACCTTCATCTTGAGTATATTCGGAGTCGGAGTGATAACTTCTTTCGGAGTGATTGTCGGAGTCGGAGCCGGATACCCATTCACCAACATGAGCTTGATGTCTTCTTTTTGTGTAGCTCCTTGATGACTTTTCCTTCCTTTCCGAATCCTTGCTTCTCCGAGAGGGCCTTCGTTCATAACGATCATCTCTACTCCTCCTTTCTCTTGGTGGTGATTCTTCTCTTTTACTTCTTCTTTTGGGAGAATCTTCTCTTCTTTTGTAGGGGGCCGTACACTCATTGGAGTAGTGTCCGGGTCTTCCACAATTGTAGCAATTTCGTTCACGACTAGAAGATCTTTTGTCATTGTAGGACCTTGACTTGGAACTTCTTTCTCTGCTTCTACTCTTGTAGAACTTGTTGAAGTTCTTTACCATTAGGCTCAATTCTTCATTGAAGGTTTGCTTCTCACTTGATGATGTGGGAGCATCACACGAGGCTTTGTAAGCACCACTTAACTTGTTGTGAAGCTCTTCCTTATCCTTGAGTGACATCTCATGAGCAACAATTCTTCCAATGACTTCCGTTGGCTTGAGATCTTTGTAATTGGGCATCATTTGGATCAATGTGCACACGGTATCATATTTCCCATCCAAGGCTCTTAGGATCTTCTTGATGATGAATTAGTCGGTCATCTCTCCACTTCCTAAGCCGACAATCTCATTTGTGATGAGAGCAAGCCTAGAGTACATTTCAGCGACACCTTCACCATCCTTCATTTTGAACTTGTCAAGTTAACTTTGAAGCACATCCAATTTGGATTCCTTGACGGAGTCGGTACCTTCGTGCATATGAATCAAAGTATCCCAAATTTCCTTTGCATTCTCAAGACGGCTGATTTTGTTGAATTCTTCGGGGCACAATCCATTGAAGAGGATATCACAAGCTTGAGCATTATATTGTAGCATCTTCAACTCTTCCGCGGTAGCTTCACGGTTAGGTTCTTTCCCATCGAAGAATTCACCTTGCAAGCCAATACACACAATAGCCCAAACGGCGGGGTTATGTCCAAGAATATGCATTTTCATCTTATGCTTCCAAATAGCAAAATTTGTACCATTAAAGTAAGGACCTCTACGGTGGTAATTTCCCTCGCTAGACGCCATACTCTCCTAGGTTGTGAAACCAAGGCTATGACCACCAAAAGCTATGGAAATCAAAGCAAACGGAGACCAAAGCTCTGATACCACTTGTAGGATTGAAAGTATGTCTAGAGGGGGGGTGATTAGACTACTTGACCAAATAAAAATCTAGCCTTTTCCCAATTTTAGTTCTTGGCAGATTTTAGCAACTTAGCACAAGTCAAGCAATCAACCTACACATGCAATTCTAAGAGTATAGCAGTGGAATGTAAAACAATTGCATATGAAGGTAAAGGGAGGAGTTTGAGGGAGCAAACACAATGTTGACACGGAGATTTTTTATCCGTGGTTCCGATAGGTGGTGCTATCGTACATCCACGTTGATGGAGACTTCAACCCACGAAGGGTAACGGTTGCGCGAGTCCAAGGAGGGCTCCACCCACGAAGGGTCCACGAAGAAGCAACCTTGTCTATCCCAGCATGACCGTCGCCCACGAAGGACTTGCCTCACTAGGGTAGATCTTCACGAAGTAGGCGATCTCCTTGCCCTTACAAACTCCTTGGGTCAACTCCACAATCTTGACGGAGGCTCCCAAGTGACACCTAGCCAATCTAGGAGACACCACTCTCCAAGAAGTAACAAATGGTGTGTTGATGATGAACTCCTTGCTCTTGTGCTTCAAATGATAGTCTCCCCAACACTCAACCCTCTCTCATAGGATTGGATTTGGTGGAAAGAAGATTTGAGTGGAAAGCAACTTGGGGAAGGCTAGAGATCAAGATTTATGTGGTTGGAATGGAATATCTTGACCTCAACACAAGTGTAGGTGGTTCTCTCTCAGAAAATATGTATTGGAAGTGTAGGCATGTTCTGATGGCTCTCTCCACGAATGAAGAGTGGGTGGAGGGGTATATATAGCCTCCACACAAAATCTAACCGTTACACACAAATCACCAAACTCGGTGGGACCGATTCAGAGAACTCGGTCAGACCGATTTAGTTCAAAATGTGAATGTTAGGATTCTCGGTGGG
Organism: Triticum aestivum; assembly: GCF_018294505.1. Taxonomy (NCBI): domain Eukaryota; kingdom Viridiplantae; phylum Streptophyta; class Magnoliopsida; order Poales; family Poaceae; genus Triticum; species Triticum aestivum. The sequence continues at coordinate 18,400,469 of NC_057805.1, forward strand.
ACCGACATGTCAACTCGGTGGGACTGATATCATTAGGGTTAGGGAATAACATAATCTCGGTGAGACCGATTACACAAACTCGGTGAGACCGATTTTGGTAATAGTCAAACAGAGAGTTGGTCAGGCAAACTCGGTGGGACCGATTCGCTCATCTCGGTTGGACCAAAACGTTACGAAAAGGAAACAGAGAGTTTGCATTGCAGTCTCGGTGGGACCGATCGCTCATCTCGGTTTGACCGAAACGTTATGAAGGGAAATGTCAGGACCGGTTTTTTGGGATATTAGTTTTCCAGAAAATGGCCCTTGTGCTCACCAGCCCCAGGATTACTGTTAGCTGATGAGGCACCAACTTGATACAGAAATTCCAAGCAAAGTACAAAATATGTAGTACAAGACCATTGTGGCCTATGAGTGCAACAATTGGTTTCTAGTGGTTGATGGTGGAAGCGGTTTGTGGTTCATCTGCGTCTATAGGACTCCATTTCCCACAGGAACAGCTGACCAGGATAACTCCTATCTTTGCGAGGCTGCTATCATCATTGCGTAGGTTCTGGGGCTGTCATCGCAACGCTCCTCTCCATGCGAGAAATCTGGCCAAGCCAATAGCCAGGGACAAGCCAGTGAGTACTTTTGAATGTACTCGCAAACATTTTGAACACGGGTATAATATAACAAGGGATAATCATGCTCCGAAATATTCTATGATCATAACGTCTGTCACAAAATAAACGAAATCCATGATGCAAGCATGCGGGTAAAATATGAATATGCAATACGGGAGTAGAAATAGAATGCACCGATCGAGTGTCTGAAGCGACGCCTCGGAAGGATAAAAGACAAATCATGCCTCAGTCGGGCGTCTGAGCGACACCACATAAAGGGCTTATAGAAAAAGAAATAACAAGCATGCCACAGTCGGGCGTCTATGCGACACCACATAAAGGGCTTATAAATAATAGAAATAACAAGCATGCCACAGTCGGGCGTCTGAGCGACACCACATAAAGGGCTTATAATATAAAGAAAATAGCAAGCATGCCACAGTCGGGCGTCTATGCGACACCACATAAAGGGCTTATAAGAGAATAATCGCATTGAGTATCCAGGAGGTAGAACCGTCCCAGGGATACTCAATAATTCAAATAATGTAAATGGTTAGTCCACAATAATAATAATCATAATCCTCATATGTCTCAGGTCATAATCAATGTTCTGGTTTAGCCGTTTCTCCTCCGAAGACCGACATTAGACCCATCTCAGACTGTAGTCCTTACCCATGGACGTGGCTATCCGAATAGATGACCTCTGCAGAGGGTGTACTCTTTACCCACGAGTAACGGATTTATTTAGTCCATCGTGACTAATTCCGCCTACGGTCTTTTAATTGAAAACACACCCGACCCGCACACACCAGCTTAACTTACCGGTGTCTGGAATCACCCACGACACCTGTCAAGCAAAACTCTAAGTGGGGAGGCTACAACATCGACTTAGCATGGGATCAAATTTATATCGCGCGCTCTAAGGGGTGCCCCCCTCTCGGTCCCAACCGAAAACACCCATGCCCCCGGACCAGGTGGCATGCCTACCGGATGCAGCCGGTATCTTCCACCATGGCCTCTCTGTACGGTGTGTGCTTTGTAAGGGGTTGACAACTTACTGAACCGTACCCTACCTGCGGTAGGGACAAGTGGTAGTACGAAACAAGTATGGGGGTTACTGGAACAAGACTCGATCTACGGCCGACTCAGGAGGTTCAAGTATTCCCTGTATGATTAGCATAACAAATATATTTCAAGTAACAGACAGAATCACCACTCATCATACCTCATCATGCCATACCGGACACACTCGTCTCGACGAGGAACTAGGGACAAGCTCGTGTCTACCCAAGACAGAGACTTTCCCGGCTTCCTTCCGGTATGCATGAAAAGCTTACGAGGATGATTACGATCACCAGCATATCCATTTCTAACAGCAACGAATCTCATTATGCACTCACGCGTATGATCATATTGTCACATAAAATAACGAATGCTCCATGTCAAGGCGGTGTTGTAACCGTATCAAACAACACCCCAAAGATATCATGCCAGGGTTCAGAATGCTTGCCTTCAAGAGTATGCAAGTGGGGGTGCACTTTTTTTTTGAAGGTTGCCTTCTTCTTCAAAATCCTATTTTATGAAAATTTAAATTAACACATAGTTTTAAAACAGTACAAAAAGTTGTTTGGAAAATTTTCAAATAAATACTAAAATAAACTAGACAGAATTTGAGAAACAACAGAAAAAGAATCAGGTCATTTGGACTTATATTTAAAAAGTTATAGCCAGTCAAAGTTTAGTCAAATTCTGTTTTTTAAAATAAAACAGAAAAAGGGAAACGCTTCGGTACAGAATACGCTTTCGGGGTAGGGGATACGTACTCGAGACTTTACGCTTTCACTTATCCAGTGTGGACGGGCGCGTGGGTCACTGATAGTGGGTCCAGGGGGCCCACTGGTCAGGTTTGACCAGTCGCTTCTCCCTCCTCTTCCTCTGCCCGAGCGGAGGCGGGACTCCGGCGATCGACGCCAGCGATTGGCGGCTCCTCGCGGGCTCCGGAGGGCAGGGATGGATCCGTGGTTCCAGGGCGGTCCTCCCGGTGGTCGAGAGGGCCGGGTTTGGGGTTCTGGGCTGTGGTGGTTTTCGAGCGAGTTTGAGGTGTTGGGTGGCTCCGCAAGATCGAGGGGAAACGGGTGGTGGTGTTGGATGGATGGGGGAGGGTCTAGTTGCGACGAACGGCACCGGGAGGCGGTGGCAGCCGAACCGGCCGGAGTCGAGGAAGACGGCTACCAACCGCCGATTGCTGGCTTAGGGGGTGCTATGGGGGTGGCCTGGGGTCGCCTGAGTGCTCGGAGGAGCTCGGGGGCCTCCTTTTATAGCGCAACGAGGTTGGTTCCGCGGTGGTGGATAAGAACGATGGCGAATCGCCGTTCTGTAGTGGCCAGGGCGACGTGGCGGCGACGAGCACTAGCAGACGGGCTTGAGGATAGGCTCGGGCTGTACAAGGGGGGCAGCTGGCGCGCTGCTGCGGCTCGGGCGGCACCGTCCATGGCAGGAGCCCACTGTGGCCGGCCTCTAGCCGCCGTGGCCGACCTGACGGCGGTGCTGTAGGGCGCCAGGGGCGGCTCTGCGGTTTGGGAGGAGACGGGGTGCGCTGGCTGCGGGTGGCCAAGGGCCAGAACGGGCGCGGGGAGGGCGGCAGTGCGACGCGGCGGCTCGGTGCGTGCGCGTGCAAAATGTGCGCTCTGGGCACGCCCAGAGCACGCACGCTAGCTGCTCGACGAAATGCCAAAGCATGCCATAGGGCTTGGGTGAGGCTGGCAAGTAACAGGACTAGGTTAGAGCTAGCAAGGGGGTTAATGGACATGGTGGTTAGGTCAGGGGATCAAGTTCACAATGCAAACTAATAATCATGCCAAATCTGCCCATGCACTCAAGGTGTTCGTCAGAATGCTACGTGCATCTAGGCAACTCTTGGAGTGGCCAAAAACTCCAGACCAGTGTCTCTTTAGATGTAGGTGATGGTGGCAAGATCATTTGGGCAAAACCAGAAACTTGCTAGTGCAAGTTTTGCAAACCTTCAGTTTTGGACAGAAAGAAGAAGGCCTTATTGCATGCACTTAAAACCCTCCAATGGGTCCACTCTCCTGGACTTAAGGGTTTTGCAGGGTGGTCTATAAGTAGGAAAAAGCTCATGGTTACTAGAGCAAGATAATCTAGGGTTGCAGTACAATTCACTAAGCTGGGCCAGAATGAAGATGAGGATGATTTTCTCAAAATTTTCAAAGAACACCAATGGGTTTTTGCATAAAGTTGAATTATATGCATCTACTGACATCTCCAAACACTTGGAAGAATTTTTAAAGGAATATTTAAATAGGTTGTAGTGCAAAAATACCTACTGGACCAGATTTGAAAAGTTGATGTAGAGCTCAAAATCTCCAATGACCAAAAGATATTCTTGCAAAAAAGTGATGTGGAAACATCACATGACATCCCCAAATTTTGGTGAAAATTTTAAATGCATTTATCAAATGGTTGTAGTGCACAAGAGGCTCTAAACTTATGAAAAATCATTTCAAAAGGATAAAACTCATGAAAAACAATTATGCAAATAAATCCACTGATAAAGAATTGTTTTATTGGGAGAGTGTACAAGTCCAATAATATTTTTGGAAAGTTTCCACTTGAGGTAAAAACCCACAATATTAAAGAGAAGAGGGGTTCTGAAATCAAAGATAAATCCAGAAAACAAAAATTTAATTTCCTGGCAAAAATTTTAATTAATAAAACAAGGTCAAAATTTTGGGGTGTTACAGGAAACAGAGAGTTTGCAATCCCATCTCGGTGAGACCGAGATCCCTATCGGTGAGACCGAAAAGACTAGGGTTTCTGGCAGTGGCTATGTCAACTGAACTCGGTGGCTCCGGATAGAAAGAATCGGTGGGGCCGAGTTGGATATTTTGTTTGGGACATATGTGGATATGGGAAAGTAGTGGAGGGTTTTGGAGCATATCACTAAGCATTTTGAGCAAGAACCTCATTAAGCAACACCTCATCCCTTCTTAATAGTATTGGCTTTTCCTATAGCAACACCTCATCCCTTCTTAATAGTGCTTTGAGCTTGAGCCAATCTTTTGTCCTTAGCATTTTGAAGGTCCACTTTCTAATCCATGCCATGCCAATCATTGAGCTTTCCTGAAATATTTATCTTGGAATAACATTAGCTCAGTGAGCTATATGTTGTTAGGAATTACCAAAACCACCCAGGGATAGCACTTTCAATAACTCACATATCACATCATCATATCTCAAAACTATTACTAAGAATCAAGTTTATTTTGTCCAATGATCTTCATGACATTTTCTTTTTCTTTATCCTTCTTGGATATCTATCACTTTGGCACTAATTTTCATGTGTTGCTTTTCATAAGCTCAAACAAATATAAGTGAAGATCATGAGCATAACAAATTTTCTTTCTCTCCAAATAATTTAAGTGAAGCAAGAGAGAATTTCTTCAAATTTTACTAACCCTCAAATAAATCTAGGTGAAGCAAGAGAGCATTTCTTCAAAAATACTAAGCACACCGTGCTAAAAAAGATATAACTGAAGCACTAGAGCAACTCCTAGCTCATAAAAGATTTAAGTGAAGCATAGAGAGCAATTCTAACAAGTCATGATATAATTTTGGCTCTCTCAAATTGGTGTGTCCAGCAAGGGTTGATGACTTAAAACACAAAATAAAACAAGCAAAGACACATATCATACAAGACGCTCCAAGCAAAACACATATCATGTGACGAACAAAAATATAGCCTCGAGTAAAATACCAAAAGTTGTTGGAAGAAAGCGGGGATGCCACTCGGGGGCATACCCAAGCTTAGTTGGTTGCTCATTCTTGGATAATAGCTTGGGATGCCAGGGCATCCCCAAGCTTAGGCTCTTACATCCTTCCTTCATCCATCGTAAGATAACCCAAAACTTGAAAACTTCAATCACACAAAACTCAACAAAACCTTCGTGAGATCCGTTAGTGTAAGAAAGCAAACCACTACTATAAGTGCTGTATCAAACCAACTCATATTTTGTTTTTGTATTATATCTAATATATTCCAACTTTTCTATGGCAAAAACTCATCAAAGAAAACCATAGAGCCATCAAAATAAGCACACGATACAAAGAAAACAGAATCTGTCAAAACTAGAACTCCAAAAATTCTACCAAATTAGGACGACCAGGGTAATTTGTATATTAATCTTCTGCAAAAATAATCAGGGCAAAAGCTCTTTTCTGTGATTTATGAAAATTATTTTCGTGATCGCCAAGTTTCTGTCTTTTTCAGCAAGATTGAACAACTATCACACAAGAAGATCCTAAAGGCTTTACTTGGCACAAACACTAATTAAAACACAAAAAACACAATCATAATAGTAGCATAATTGTGTTAACACTCAAGAACAGAAAGCAAAAATCAAAAATAAATTTTATTCATTGGGTTACCTCCCAACAAGCGCTATAGTTTTACGCCCTTAGCTAGGCGTAAGGCAAGGATCTAAGTTTTGTCATCCTTCTTCTCCTTAATCTTCTTGGAGGTATTTTTATCAGGAGGTTTTGTAAACACAACATAAAACATGTTATCCATAGAAACTTTAGCATTCCTTAGTTGGTTTTCATCATAACCCCTTTGATTTCCCGCAACAATCCAAGAATAGTGTTGATTAACATTTTTAAAAACTTGTTGAATTATTTCTAGAACGGGAACCTCCTTTTTAAGATTCTCATCAAAGATCTTATTATCCCCAAGCAAATGCCTTAGTGCATAGTCACTATTGTAAAGAATTTCATCTATCACGGGCTTTTCACGATTCATACCATAAAAATCAAAGATTTCCCTAGCTTCCCGAATTATGTAGTCAAACTCGTTCATAAGAACGAGAGTGGCCAACTTTTGGGCTCTAGGATTCTTTATTTTGGGAAGCTTAAAAAACAATCTTTGCAAAGTAGGATGAGTGCGAATAAATTTACTTTCAAGTTTCAGAACTAGTGCTGAAATAGCATCCGCATAAGATCTAGTAGTTTTAAGTATAGGAGCATCATCAAGACTCAGATTTCCCACACAATTGAAAAATTCTTGGATACGTTCTTTTCCTATAATGTTCCCTTGCCACAAAATAAAAGTTTTAGCATCCAGATTGCCGGTACGTCCTATCTTAGGAGTTAGGCCATCATCTGTTGGTGCCATACTGAAATTACTCATGATTGCAAGCAAAGAATAGATCTGACAAGAAAATGGCGAACGGAAAAGAGAGGCGAATAAAACGGCAAATTTTGTGAAGTGAGGGAGAGAAAAATGAGAGGCAAATGGCAAATAATGTAAATTGCAAGGAGATGAGATTTGTGATTAGGGACCTGGTTATGTTGAAGATCCTCCCCGGCAACGGCGCCAGAAATTCTTCTTGATGGTAGCTGGAACTACGTCGGTATTTCCCTGGAGAAGGAGGGATGATGTAGCACATCAACGGTAGGTATTTCCCTCAGTTATGAAACCAAGGTATCGAACCAGTAGAAGAACCGTGCAACACAACATAAGCAGCACCTGCACACAAATAACAACACCTCGCAACCCAATGTGTTAAAGGGGTTGTCAATCCCTTTCGGGGTACGACGCCTCAAGATAGGCAAAACGGACGTGAGGAATTTGTAGTAATTTGATAGATCGAACGCCAAATAAAATAAATAAGAATAAAATGCAGCAAGGTATTTTTGTATTTTTGGTTTAATATATCTGAAAATAAATGCAAGGAAAAAGTAGATCGCAAGGCAAATATATGTGAAAGAAGACCCGGGGGACGTAGGTTTCGCTAGTGGTTTCCCTCGAGAAAAATAGCAAACGGTGGGTAAACAAATTACTGTTGGGCAATTGATAGAACTTCAAATAATTATGACGATATCCAGGCAATGATCATTACATAGGCATCACGTCCAAGATTAGTAGACCGACTCCTGCCTGCATCTACTACTATTACTCAACACATCGACCGCTATCCAGCATGCATCTAGTGTATTAAGTTCATGGAAAAACAGAGTAATGCAATAAGAACGATGACATGATGTAGACAAGATCCGTTTATCTATATGGCGGTAGTATGGACCTCGTCTTTTTATCCTTAGTAGCAACGATACATACGTGTCGGTTCCCTGTCTGTCACTTGGATTGAGCAACGTAAGATTGAACCCACTACCGGGCACCTCTTCCCATTGCAAGATGAATAGATCAAGTTGGCCAAACAAAACCCAAATATCGGGGAAGAAATATGAGGCTATAAGAGATCAAAGAAACTCAAATAACTTTAATGGATATAAAAAGATATGACTCATCATAAACTCGAAGTTCATCAGATCCCAACAAAGACACCGCAAAAAAGAGTTACATCATATGGATCTCCAAGAGACCATTGTATTGAGAATTCAGCGAGAGAGAGAGAGCCATCTAGCTACTAACTACGGACCCGAAGGTCTACAAAGAACTACTCACGCATCATCGGAGAGGCACCAATGGAAGTGGTGAACCCCTCCGTGATGGTGTGTCTAGATTGGATCTGGTGGTTCTGGACTCTGCGGTGGCTGGATGAATATTTCGTCGACGCTTTTAGGGTTTCTGGAATATTGTGGTATTTATAGAGCAAAGAGGTGGTCCGGGGGCACCTGAGGTGGGCACAACCCACCAGGGCACGCCTGGGCCTGGCATGCCCTGGTGGGTTGTGCCCCCGTCGGGGCACCCCCCAGGGCAACCAGGGCCCATTGCCTTTCTTCCGGCCCATAAAAAAAATCATCGTGGAGTTTCGTGGCATTTGGACTCCGTTTGATATTGATTTCCTGCGATGTAAAAAACATGAAAAAACAGCAACTGGCACTTGGCACTATGTCAATAGGTTAGTACCAAAAAATGATATAAAATGACTATATAATGATTATAAAACATCCAAGATTGATAATAAAACAGCATGGAACAATCAAAAATTATAGATACGTTGGAGACATATCAGTTGGCACTGCTACCGCCTCGATTCAAGGGTGCTCTCCTCGTGTCGGGTTGAGCGGCAGTAGTAGCGGCAGTAGCAGCGGTAGTACCACCCTTGAGAGGTAGTACCGCGGCTACCACTGCTACTAGTGCCGCCCAAACCCCCTCTCTGCCTCTCGTTCCCCCTCTGATGCCTCTACTCTCAGTCACCGCTGTAGTACCGCTGGGGGTCGCGCTAGTATCGCTGCTACCAGTAGTAGTACCGCCCCACTAAGCAGTAGTACCGCTCTGTGCGGGCTGAAGAGGGGGGTAACGGTTGGATTGATTCCCCCACTATAAAAGGAGGTCTTCTTCTCCAAGTTGACCTACCTCTTTTCCCCCAAGCTCCATTGTTGCTCCAAAGCTCATTTTCGCCCGATCTCTCTTCCTAGCCAATCAAACTTGTTGATTCTTTAGGGATTGGTTGAGAAGGCCCGGATCTACACTTCCAGCAAGAGAAATTTGATTCCCCCCACTAATCCCTTGCAGATCTTGTTAATCTTGGGTGTTTGAGCACCCTAGACGGTTGAGGTCACCTTGGAGCCACATTCCGTTGTGGTGAAGCTCCATGGTGTCGTTGGGAGCCTCCAATTAAGTTGTGGAGATAGCCCCAACCTTGTTTGTAAAGGTTCGGTCGCCGCCTTCAAGGGAACCAATAGTGGAATCACGGCATCTCGCATTGTGTGAGGGCGCGAGGAGAATACGGTGGCCCTAGTGGCTTCTTGGGGAGCATTGTGCCTCCACACCGCTCCAACAGAGACGTACTTCCTCTCAAAGGGAAGGAACTTCGGTAACACATCCTCGTCACCACCGGCTCAACTATTGGTTATTTCTTACCTTTACTTGCGCAAGCTTATATTGTGTTGTATCCCTTGCTTGTTCGTTGTGCTTGTTGTTGTCGCACCATATAGGTTGCTCACCTAGTTGCACATCTAGACAACCTATTTTGATGCTAAGTTTAATTTGGTCAAGAAAAGCTAAAAATTGTTAGTTGCCTATTCACCCCCCTCTAGTCAACCATATCGATCCTTTCAATTGGTATCAGAGCCTCGTATCTTTATTAAGGACTTTGCCTTTTGAAGAGTATGGTTGATACCGTAGACGGTGGGGAGGAGCACTCCAGTGTGAATCCGCTTTCGTCTACGACCGATGGGGGATCCTTGGTCTCTCGTGAGGAGTTCAATGCGGCTTTGGACACATTGAAAACCTCCATGACGACCGAGGTTGAAGGCATGTTCAATAAGTTTTTAGAAGGCCTTAAATTATCCACCACACCAACGAAAGTGGGTGATCCCGCTAACAAGGTGATGGATGCTAACTCCAATAAGGGGGAAGCTACGAGTGAACAAGTTCCTTTGCCTAGTGGTAGAAGTGGAAATGGCATCTTTGCCCATGTTGAACCTCCGATTACTTATGGATGACCAGTTCCTTCCACGCATATGAATCATGTTGGTCCTCCTCCTAAGCTTGTGAAAAATGAGGATTTTGCTTCTTGGGTGTATCGCTTTAAATGTCATTTAAATCATAGTTCTACTAATATTTGGAGAATTATTGAGCAAGGTTTCTACCCGCACGACCCAAGCAACTTCACTCATAGAGAAGCCGCGGACCATCAATTCAACGAGTCCACTCTCTTCATTCTCCAAGAAGCAATTCCTCCCGAAGATATTGCACATCTCCGACCTTTCACCGTGGCCAAGGAAGCATGGCAACATGTTGTCTCCATTTACAAGGGAAGCGCAAGCATTCAACGCTCCAACTTTGAAGTTGAAAGTGCAACTATCCCTGGGTGGTTTTGGTAATTCCTAACAACATATAGCTCATTGAACTAATGCTCTTTCAAGATGATCATTTCAGAAAGTTCAATGATTGGCATGGCATGGACTAGGAATGTGGACCCCTCAAAATGCTAAGGATACATGTTGGCAAAAAGCTCAAGACTCTACATTTTCATTTTAGTGATCCAAGATCACATTGAGTCCATAGGAAAAACCAATACTATTAAAAGGGGATGAGGTGTTGCTTAATGGCTTGCTTGCTCAAGATGCTTAGTGATATGCTCCAAAAGCCCTCAACCACTTTCTCATATCCACATATGTCCCAAACCAAAAGTCAAACTCGGCCCCACCGATTTGATCTATCCGGCGCCACCGAGTTCATTTGACATAACCATAGCCAAGTTCGGTCTCACCGATACGGATCTCGGTCTCACCAAGATGGGATTGCAAACTCTTTGTTTTCCTTTGTAACGTTTTAGTCTAACCGAGATGAGCGATCGGTCCCACCGAGTTTGCAATGCAAACTCTCTGTTTCCTTTTCGTAATGTTTCGGTCTCATCAAAATGAGCGATTCAGTCCCACTGAGTTTGCCTGACCAACTCTCTGTTTGCCTATTACAGAAATCGGTCTCACCGAGTTTATGTGATCGGTCTCACCGAGATTACATTATGCCCTAACCCTAATGAAATCGGTCCCATCGGGTTGACATGTCGGTCCCACCGAAAAGCCTAACATTCACATTTTGAACTGAATCGGTCTGACCGAGTTTCATGATTCGGTCCCACCGAGTTTGGTGAATTGTGTGTAATGGTTAGATTTTGTGTGGAGGCTATATATACCCCTCCACCCACTCTTCATTCGTGGAGAGAGCTATCAGAACGTGCTTACACTTCTACCATTCATTTTCTGAGAGAGAAACACCTACTCATGTGTTGAGACCAAGATATTCCATTCCAACCACAAGAATCTTGATCTCTAGCCTTCCCCAAGTTGCTTTCCACTCAAATCATCTTTCCACCAAATCCAAATCTGTGTGAGAGAGAGTTGAGTGTTGGGGAGACTATCATTTGAAGCACAAGAGCAAGGAGTTCATCATCAACACACCATCTATTACCTTTTGGAGAGTGGTGTCTCCTAGATTGGTTAGGTGTCACTTGGGAGCCTCCGTCAAGATTGTGGAGTTTAACCAAGGAGTTTGTAAGGGCAAGGAGATAGCCAACTTCGTGAAGATCTACCCAAGTGAGGCAAGTCCTTCGTGGGCGATGGCCATGGTGGATAGACAAGGTTGCTTCTTCGTGGACCCTTCGTGGGTGGAGCCCTCCGTGGACTCGCGCAGCCGTTACCCTTCATGGGTTGAAGTCTCCATCAATGTGGATGTACGATAGCACCACCTATCGGAACCATGCCAAAAACCTCCGTGTCTACATTGCATTTTCTCCCTCCAAACTCCTCCCCTTTACCTTCATATGCAATGATTTACATTTCGCTGCTATACGCTTAGACTTGCATGTGTAGGTTGATTGCTTGACTTGTGATAAGTTGCTAAAATCTGGCAAGACTTAAAATTGGGAAAAGGCTAGTTTTTTATTTGGTCAAGTAGTCTAATCACCCCCCTCTAGACATACTTTTGATCCTACAAGTGGTATCAGAGCTTTGATCTCCATTTGCCTTGATTTCCATAGCTTTGGTGATCATAGCCTTGGTTTCACAACCTAGGAGAGTATGGCGTCTAGCGAGGGAAATTACCACCATAGAGGTCCTTACTTTGATGGTACTAATTTTGCTAGTTGGAAGCATAAGATGAAAATGCATATTCTTGGACATAACCCCGCCGTTTGGGCTATTGTGTGTATTGGCTTGCAAGGTGAATTCTTTGATAGGAGAGAACCGAACCGTGAAGCTACCGCAGAAGAGTTGAAGATGCTGCAATACAATGCTCAAGCTTGCAATATCCTCTTCAACGGATTGTGCCCCGAAGAATTCAACAAAATCAGCCGTCTTGAGAATGCAAAGGAAATTTGGGATACTTTGATTGATATGCACAAAGGTACCGACTCCGTCAAGGAATCTAAATTGAATGTGCTTCAAAGTCAGCTTGACAAGTTCAAAATGAAGGATGGTGAAGGTGTCGCTGAAATGTACTCTAGGCTTGCTCTCATCACAAATGAGATTGCCGGCTTAGGAAGTGAAGAGCTGACCGATAGATTCATCATCAAGAAGATCCTATGAGCCTTGGATGGGAAATATGACACCGTGTGCACATTGATCCAAATGATGCCCGATTACAAAGATCTCAAGCCAACGGAAGTCATTGGAAGAATTGTTGCTCCTGAGATGTCACTCAAGGATAAAGAAGAGCTTCACAACAAGTCAAGTGGTGCTTACAAAGCCTCATGTGATGCTCCTACATCATCAAGTGAGAAACAAGCCTTCAGTGAGGAATTGAGCCTAATGGTGAAGAACTTCAACAAGTTCTACAAGAGTAGAAGCAAAGAAAGAAGTTCCAAGTCAAGGTCCTACAATGACAAAAGATCTTCTAGTCATGAGCATAATTGCTACAATTGTGGAAGGCTTGGACACTACTCCAATGAGTGTACGGCTCCCTACAAAAGAAGAGAAGACTCACCTAAAAGGAGAAGTATAAGAGAAGAATCACCTCCAAGAGAGAGAAGGAGTAGAGATGATCGTTATGAACGAAGAACCTCTTGCAGAAGCAAGGATTCAGAAAGGAAGGACAAGTCATCAAGGAGCTACACAAAATGAAGACATCAAGCTCACGTTGGTGAATGGGTATCCGACTTCGACCATCACTCCGAGAGAAGTTATCACTACGACTTCGAATATACTCAAGATGAAGGTGTTGCCGGTCTAGCACTTGTGTCAACCAACTCCTACGACATATTTGACTCACCAAATGAAGGAATTGGAAGATGCTTCATGGCTAAAGGCCCAAAGGTATCACACCCCGAGTATGTTGATTTCAAAAGTGATGAAGATGATTTGCTAGGTGATGATGATTTACTTATTGACAACTATAGTGATGAAAACTATGATGAACTTGCTATTAATCATGCTAATCAAGATAAAACGAATGACGTTGATAAGAAGGAGATTGAGCGTCTAACTAAAGAACTAAACACTCTTAAGTTAGCTCATGAAACTACCTTGGAAGATCATCGAGAGCTTTTAAAGACTCATGAGAAGCTACGCTTCGAAAAGCTCAACCTTGAGAAAGAGCATGGGTTCTTAAAAGCAATCAATGATGATCTTCGTAAGATAAGTTTTTCTTACATTGCAAGCGTTTACTCTTGTCTACTTACATGCCACAAGTAAAATCTAGCAACAAGAGCAAGAAAGATTCTTCTTCTAGTAGTAACAATAATCATGTTAAATCCAATATTGTTGCTTCTAGTAGTTCTGTTGATTCCACTAATGATTCTCTTACCAAAGTTACACTTGAGCAAGAAAATAGCTTATTGAACAGAATTATAGAGAAAGGTGTTTACAAGAGCCTTGCCGGAAGTAAGAAATTTGAGGAAATTGTACGCAAGCAAGGAAGGCACCGGCATAATCACGGTGTTGGTTTTGAACAAAAGTTCAATGCCAATGGAGTTGAGTGGGAAGAAGATCAATACCCCAAGATGAAGTTTGTTCCTCAACAAGAGAAGTATGATCCTACTTCTTTCAAGGGGACACAAGCTCAAGATGATCTTCCACCACAAGACCACAAGCAAAAAGGCAAGGAGAAGCTTCAAGAGGAGATTGATGCTTTTGAAGAAGCTCCCAAGGCCTTGGTAAGTGGGTTCCCAAGACTACATCAAGTTCTACTTCATCAAGTACGACTACAACTCCAAGGATTCCCATCAAGTTGATGTGGATCTCGAAGAAGAAGAACTAGAGAGTTCTTGAGGGTGACTCCGCCAACATACTTCACTCATATCATTCTGGCGAGAACAAGTGCAAACAATTTCCACATCTTGCACTAGTTCAAGGAGTCACAAACCCTCTTGTTGGTAAGACAAGGGACAAGGTAACCTAACGCTTTAATGGACATCATCTTGTGTGAACTTCACTCTATGTCTATGGATATCCTTGTTTGTTCCTTGTGGGACTAACCCGTGTAGGTATTGAAAGTGCAACTCACTCCAAAGGATTGCTCCGAATGTTCTACATCAACATTGAGCATCCACATCTTCAACATCTACATGAAGTCATCATCGACAAAACCCAAGGTTAGTTCATCCCTCTTTGGGGGGATATCACATCTAGGGAGAGATTTACTCTAAAGAATTGAGCTAAAGCAACTCTAATGGTGTGAACACAACAATGCTTTATGTAAAAGTGGTAACCCCACTTGTGCTTGAACGACGAGTATGACCTATGATCAAATGTTCTCATTTGACTCCTAAGTACTCATATATAGATGACCTAGTCATCGCCAATTGCTTGATAGATGCTAGAGTGTTTGTCCATTATTTGCCACATATTTCATTTGCCATTTTATTGTGTGAGCATGTTGATTGCATATTTTTACTCATCCGAAGACATCCATTTGTTGCTTTGATTGTTTGGCTCATCTTCTTTTGCCAAATGGATGGACAAGAATGCCTAAGAACCACCTCTAGCTATCTATGCTTTTCTCGTCTCAAACTCTATTCATGCTACATCACAAAGTTTGATCAAGTCAGATTCGAACCCTCTGTGTGAGGAGCACTCGGAGTCACTGATTCGTCATAGACTTAAACTTCCAAAACCTCTCTATGCATTTCGGTCTGGCCGATTCATCCTTTTCGGTCACACCGAGTTCTGTCACATCCCTAGCCTTGCTATGCACTTGGACTAGCTTGGTTGCTGCATCATGTCTAAATTTCATTTAAGCTTGAAATGGGGATCTAACAAACCCTAGCACCCCTTTGAATTACTAGGTTCAACCAAAATTGGTTTCAATGAACCCAAAATGCCCTTCACAAAATGTTCATAATTTCTGGATTGGGCTAAAACCTCTGGCAAAAATGGTGCACATTTTTGTAGGTCACTATAGATTTTTGAATTAAATCATATTGTATTTGACTTTGGGCATTTAAATAATATAAATAATTTAAGTGCTCAAATAATGCTGGAATTATTTGTGGGCCACTGCAATAATCCAAAGAGTGTCCACAAATTATTTCAGGATTAAAAAAATGCTTTAGTATTTTTACTAAAGCCAAAACAGTTGTAGAAAATTAGAAAAACAGAAACTAGAATGAAGGAAAGAGAGGAAGATTTTACCTGTAGCTTACCTGGCCTAGCAACACCTGGCCCAGCACTGTAGCCCGACCCAGCCAACAGACGCCGTCTTCAACCTCTGCCAGTAGGCAGAGGCGTGTCGAACGCACGCGCGCCCGAGCTCCACCTCCTGCTTCCTCCCCGCCCTTGTTCGAGCGCCTGGAGACGCCCAGAGCCCCCTGGTTCCTTCTCCCTCACTCTCTGCCCTCTAGCCCCCTCCCGGAGCTCACCCGAGAGCGCTCCGCCATTGCCGTGCTTCACCCGCGTGGCCATCGCCCCCCTTTCGCCACGCCGCCGTGTTCGGCATCTCCGCCGTCGAGCATCATGCCTCCACGCCGAAGGAAACAAGCCGGAGAGGTCCACTTCGCCGCCATCTGGTCGTCTTCAACCTCGGCACCCGCCGGATGCTGCTCGCCAATTCGCGCGCTAGAGGTCGCCTCCGAGCCGCTAAACCGCTCTCCGACCTCCCTGTGAGCCACCGCATCTCCCCTTTCTCTTTCTGCTGCTGTTTGCGCACTCTAGATAGCCCACCACCTTGCCCGAGAACCCCTCGCCGCCGGCCATGGCACCACCGCGGCCACAGCTGCTGCCTCTCGCGTCTGAACCCATCAAAGAGCTCCGCACGCGCCTAGGAGACGAACACCACCACTAGTTCCTCCTCCCGTGCTCTGTGGCGCCGTCTTCATCGACGCCCGAGCTCCGGCCGCCGCCCAACTCGCTGCCGCCGCCGCTGCGGACCGCCCCGCGACCTTCTGCTGCCTCCGCTGGATGCGCGGGAGCACGAGCTTCCTCCGGGTGTCCTCAGCGCACCCAACCACTGCCCCTAACGCCACTCCGGCGAGCCACCGCCGCTCTGGGTCGTCGCCATCGTCTAACCGCCGGTGCATCCGACGTGGTCGTCATTAGCTCTAACCACCCCATAATCAGCCACCTCACTGCCACTAACAGCTGGCCCCACCACTGGTCAAACCCAGTCAGCGCAAAGTTTGACCAGGATTAGCCCTGTGTCACTGATGTGTGGACCCCGCATGTCAGGTTTGACCTGGGTCAACCCAGTTGACCTGCTGCCGCAGTGAAAATGGTACAATCTATCCATCTGTACCATTTTCATGCATGTTAGAGCAACTTATAGCTGCTGAATTGGACAAATCAAATAAATGGCATTTGAATGATCACATATGGAGTTTGAATTTGAATTTAGTGTTCAAACCAACTCCATTTAAATCATTGCTAGATGCATTAGCTCAAATCACAGCATACTGCCATGTCACATTCATGCATCATATTGTTGCATTGCATTGATTGTGTTCCCTCTTGTTTGCCGGTGGTTGTTCCCCCTCAGTAGACGTATGTTCCGACGATGAGTTCGATGACACCGATGAAGAGCTATATCATCTTCAGAAGTGCCAGGCAAGCAAAACCCCCTTGTTCATTCCGATACAATCCCACTCTCTCGCTTCTGCTCTCTTTTACTGCATTAGGACAACAACGATTCAACTGTTACATGCTGCGGTAGTTGAACCCCTTTCCTCTGCATGACCTGTCATTGCCACAGTAAATAGATGAAACCCACTAGCATGAGTAGGAGTTGTTTGAGCCCTGATGTGCCTACTCATTCATGCTTGTTGTCATGCCTGCTACTGCTTAGAGTTGAGTCAGGTATGATTCATCGGGGATGAATTGGAATGTGGTGAACATGTCCTACTGTTGAGAGCTAAGTGTGTGAACACGATTTGGTAAAGGTAGAAGTGAGAGGCCATGTAGGAGTACATGGTGGGTTGTCTCATTGAAACCGTCCTCAGGAACTGAGTTCTGTGTTTGTGATCCAAGACAGTTATTACCGCGCATTGGAATGCTTAAGTGCCCCTCTCGACTTATTAATCGCCTTGATCTCTGTCCAGGAGTTGCAACTAGTTTCTGGTGTTTGTAGGATATGTGTTGGGGCCGTGCGTAGCGCTGACCCTAGGGGTGGGCTATGATGCGGTAGAGACACGAGGCACGGTGTACCGGGACGCCCGTTTGGTGCCTCGGGAACCCTGCTCTCATCGTTTGGGGCCGTGAGTGAAACCCCGGCCGGATCTCCTTGCGGATGGAACCAGAATAGGCGATAAACCTGGACTAGAGACTTGTGTGGTTAGTCAGGTCATGGCCGACACCCTCGCTGGGCTTCCGCTTGAAGGTTGCCGAGTGCATGTCATGTAAACGGCGATAAGTGGTGAGAGCGTGTTGAAGGAAATATGCCCTAGAGGCAATAATAAAGTTGTTGTTTATATTTCCTTATATCATGATAAATGTTTATTATTCATGCTAGAATTGTATTAACCGAAAACTTGATACATGTGTGAATACATAGACAAAACAAAGTGTCCCTAGTATGCCTCGACTAGACTAGCTCGTTAATCAAAGATGGACATGTGTTGTCATTTTATGAACGGGATCACATCATTAGAGAATGATGTGATGGAAAAGACCCATCCGTTAGCTTAGCACTATGATCGTTTGGTTTATTGCTATTGCTTTCTTCATGACTTATACATGTTCCTATGGCTATGAAATTATGCAAC
Organism: Triticum aestivum; assembly: GCF_018294505.1. NCBI lineage: Eukaryota > Viridiplantae > Streptophyta > Magnoliopsida > Poales > Poaceae > Triticum > Triticum aestivum. The sequence continues at coordinate 18,418,686 of NC_057805.1, forward strand.
TCCCGAATACCGGAGGAACACTCAGTGTGCTATCAAACGTCACAACGTAACTGGGTGATTATAAAGATGCTCTATAGGTGTCTTCGATGGTGTTTGTTGAGTTGGCATAGATCGAGATTAGGATTTGTCGCTCCGATTGTCGGAGAGGTATCTCTGGGCCCTCTCGGTAATGCACATCACTACAAGCCTTGCAAGCAATGTGACTAATGATGTCGGCGTTCTGGGAACGGGGGTCCCCAGACTTGCCTGCATGCGGCCCACAGCGTGGCTCAGCGCGTGGGCCCGTACGGCCCATCTTCATCAACAAGGCGTTCAAGACCCTCGCGAGTGGCCAAGCCTCGCAAGGCGGACGACACAATACCTCCTCAGGAGCGGCCTCACCAGGTTGGCTCGCGAGGGGCGGAGAGATCAAGGCAAGGCAAACCTCGCGAGGTTCTCGTGACGTGAGCCATGTCGATCAAGATCAGGCGGGCGCCAGCGCGCGCAGTGTCCTTGTTTCCCCCTTGGTGCTAAGGAAGCGAGTGCAGGCGCGGAGTACCGAGGCGTCAAGCAAAGGTTTCCATATCGGTGCAACGAGACCAAGACTAGCAGGACGGCAAGATGGAGGTCACCATGGAGCCTGATACGTCTCCGTCGTATCTACTTTTCCAAACACTTTTGCCCTTGTTTTGGACTCTAACTTGCATGATTTGAATGGAACTAATCCGGACTGACGCTGTTTTCAGCAGAATTGCCATGGTGTTATCTTGGTGCAGAAACAAAAGTTCTCGGAATGACCTGAAACTTCACGGAGATTATTTTTGGAAATAATGAAAAATATCGGCGAAAGAATCAAGGCCAGGGGGGCCACACCATGTCCACGAGGGTGGGAGGCGCGCCTGCCCCCTGGGCGCGCCCCCTGCCTCGTGGGCCCCCTGGAGCTCCACCGACCTCAACTCCAACTCTATATATTCGTGTTCAGGGAGAAAAAAAATCAGAGAGAAAGATTCATCGCATTTTATGATACGTAGCCGCCGCCAAGCCCTAAACTCTCTCGGGAGGGCTGATCTGGAGTCCGTTCGGGGCTCCGGAGAGGGGAATCCATCGCCATCGTCATCATCAACCATCCTCCATCACCAATTTCATGATGCTCACTGCCGTGCGTGAGTAATTCCATCGTAGGCTTGCTGGACGGTGATGGGTTGGATGAGATTTATCATGTAATCGAGTTAGTGTTGTTAGGGTTTGATCCCTAGTATCCACTATGTTCTGAGATTGATGTTGCTATGACTTTGTTATGCTTAATGCTTGTCACTAGGGCCCGAGTGCCATGATTTCAGATCTGAACCTATTATGTTTTCATGAATATATGTGAGTTCTTGATCCTATCTTGCAAGTCTATAGTCACCTACTATGTGTTATGATCCGGCAACCCCGAAGTGACAATAATCGGGACCACTCCCGGTGATGACCATAGTTTGAGGAGTTCATGTATTCACTATGTGTTAATGCTTTGGTCCGATACTCTATTAAAAGGAGGCCTTAATATCCCTTAGTTTCCGTTAGGACCCCGCTGCCACGGGAGGGTAGGACACAAGATGTCATGCAAGTTCTTTTCCATAAGCATGTATGACTATATTCGGAATACATGCCTACATTACATTGATGAATTGGAGCTAGTTATGTGTCACGCTATGTTATGAATGTTACATGATGAACCGCATCCGGCATAATTCTACATCACCGATCCAATGCCTACGAGCTTTTCACATATTGCTCTTTGCTTATTTACTTTACCGTTGCTACTGTTACAATCACTACAAAACCCAAAACTATTACTTTTGCTACTGTTACTTCCATACTACTTTGCTACTAAATACTTTGCTGCAGATACCAAGTTATCCAGGTGTGGTTGAATTGACAACTCAACTGCTAATACTTGAGAATATTCTTTGGCTCCCCTTGTGTCAAATCAATAAATTTGGGTTGAATACTCTACCCTCAAAAACTGTTGCGATCCCCTATACTTGTGGGTTATCAGAGCCCGAGGCGGCATCACCACCAGAGCCTTTTGCAGGAGAAGACCACTTTTGTTAGGATAAGCTGTACTAGTTGTCCCCTTTCAAATTGGCCGTTGTTGGCTCCCTTCCCGCTCAATATTTGGGAAGAGGACCAGGGCCTATATAACTAGAACTAGCCACCACCGTAGGGGGCATCTCATCTTGGGTGATCCTCACCCACACACAGAGTGCAAGAACACCTAAACTTCAGGAGGTTATTCTTCCCCTTGTAACTGTTCATCCATAGCCCCAAGAGGCAAACCACAACCACCACACTAGAGTAGGGTATTACACCACAACGGTGGCCCGAACCAGTATAAATCTTGCGTCCCTCGTGTTGTGAGTTCGTTGAGTTTGCCCTTGAGATCTTACCAAGCTAGGACATGGATCGGTAGGGGGAGAACTTCGCACGCACCCCAGAGTTCGAACCTTAAGGGTTTTGCCGGAACCCGGGATCCGACATTTGGCGCGCCAGGTAGGGGTGTGCTGAAGCTTCCCTTCCGTCACTCCGCGTCACGTCGCTTCATCGTCCCCATGGCGGACGCACGCCATGCCCGCGCCGAGCGCCAGGATGCCATCTAGCTCTGCACTTGATTCACCTTCTGTTTTGTGTAAGCTTGCGACACCTAAACCTGCTTCTGTTATTAATTCTGATATGTCGCATGTTATTGATGATGCCACTTCTGCTATGCATGATACGTATGATGAAACTACTTCTATGCTTGATACTACTGTGCCACTTGGTGAATTTCTTGATGAACAACTTGCTAGGGCTAGAGAGAATGAAATTATTGAAACTGATAATATTGATGAAAGTGATGATGAAGATTATCCCCCTAGATATTAATTGCCTGTTGTGCCTGAGGGCTATGTTATGGATGAAGAAACTGCTAGAGACTTTCTTGCTTGCAATGACAGAAGTGATCTTAAGAAATTATTAGCTAAGCTGAAACAAAAAACTCTGAATGCTAGAATGAAATATGATCCTGCTTATGCTACTTCACCTATCTTTGTTACTGATAAGGATTATGAATTCTCTGTCGACCCTGATATAATTACTTTGGTTGAATCTGATCCTTTCTATGGCTATGAATCTGAAACTGTTGTGGCACATCTTACTAAATTAAATGATATAGCCACCCTGTTCACTAATGATGAGAAAACTCGCTACTATTATATCCTTAAAATATTTCCGTTCTCATTAAAGGGTGATGCTAATATATGGTTTAATTCTCTTGATCCTGGTTGTGTCCGTAGTCCCCAGGATATGATTTATTACTTCTCTGCTAAATATTTCCCTGCTCATAAGAAACAAGCTGCTTTAAGGGATATATATAATTTTGTGCAAATCAAAGAAGAGAGTCTCCCACAAGCTTGGGGGAGGCTTCTCCAATTACTTAATGCTTTGCCTGATAATCCTCTCAAGAAAAATGAAATACTTGATATCTTTTATAATGGACTAACCGATGCTTTGTGCTGGTTGTGTTTTCAGGGAAAGAACTATTGATCAAGCTGAAATTCTATTGAATAATATGCTGAACAATGAAAATAATTGGACACTTCCTGAACCAACTCCTAAGCCAACTCCGAAGAAAAGGGGTGTTCTATTTCTCAGTCCTGGAGATATGCAAGAGGCAAAGAAATCTATGAAGGAAAAAGGTATAAAAGCTGAAGATGTTAAGAATTTACCTCCTGTTGAAGAAATACATGGTCTTAATTTACCGCCTGTTGAAGAAATACATGGTTTTAATCCATCACCTATTGAAGAAACACATGGTCTTGATAACCCGACACATGTAGTAAAGGTAAATTCTCTCTATAGATATGATAAAGCTGAAATCCCTCCTACTAAGTTTGCTAGCCAATGCTTAGATGAGTTTGATGATTTTATGGTTAAGCAAGAAGATTTCAATGCTTATTTTGGTAGACAATTAAAACACAATGCTTATATGATTGAACACTTGAGTGATTATATGTCTAGAGTTAAAGGTGAACTTAAACTCATTAGTAAACATGCTTCTATGGTTACCACTCAAGTAGAACAAGTACTTAAAGCTCAGAATGATTTGCTCAATGAATTGAATAGTAAGAATAATGACTTTGCTGTTAGAGTTGCAACTAGAGGGGGTAAAATGACTCAGGAACCTTTGTATCCTGAGGGCCACCCTAAGAGAATTGAGCAGGATTCTCAGAGAAATAATTTAGATGCACCTAGTCCTTCTAAGAAGAGGAAAAAGAAAAATGATAGGACTTTGCATGCTTCTAGTGAACCTGTTGCTGACACACCTGAGAATCCCAATGATATTTCTATTTCTGATGCTGAAACACAATCTGGTAATGAACATGAACCTAGTAATAATGTTAATGATAACGTTCATGTTGATGCTCAACCTAGCAATGATAATGATGTAGAAACTGAACCTGCTGTTGATCTTGATAACCCACAATCAAAGAATCAACGTTATGATAAGAGAGACTTTGTTGCTAGGAAGCACGGTAAGGAAAGAGAGCCATGGGTTCAGAAACCCATGCCTTTTCCTCCCAAACCATCCAAGAAAAAGGATGATTGAGGATTTTGAGCGCTTTGCTAAAATGATTAGACCTATCTTTTTGCGTATGCGTTTGACTGATATGCTCAAAATGAATCCTTGTGCTAAGTATATGAAAGAAATTGTTACAAATAAAAGAAAGATACCGGAAGCTGAAATTTCCACCATGCTTGCTAATTACACTTTTAAGGGTGGAATACCTAAGAAGTTAGGAGATCTAGGAGTACCCACTATACCATGCTCCATTAAAAGAAATTATGTTAGAACTGCCTTATGTGATCTTGGAGCCGGTGTTAGTGTTATGCTTCTCTCTTTATATCGTAGACTTGATTTGAATAAGTTGACATCTACTGAAATATCCTTGCAAATGGCTGATAAATCAATTGCTATACCTGTCGGTATTTGTGAGGATGTGGCTGTTGTGGTTGCAAATGTTACTATTTTAACAGACTTTCTTGATATTCCCGAGGACGATAGTATGTCTATTATTCTTGGAAGACCCTTTTTGAATATTGCAGGGGCTGTTATTGATTGCAACAAAGGCAATGTCACTTTTCATGTTAATGGCAATGAACATACGGTACACTTTCCGAGGAAACAACCTCAAGTTCATAGTATAAATTCTATTGGAAAAATTCCATCGATTATTTTTGGAGGTTTTGAATTTCCTCTTCCTACTGTCACAAAGAGATATGATATTCTTATTATTGGGGACGTGCATATCCCCGTTGAGGTAACATAGTGTTATTCAAAATTCTCCGGTTTCATGCAATTCGGAATGAGTTTGTTAACAAGACCTGAGCAACCTTGTAAGTGGATTCCTTTTGATGAGCATGAGATGGATGAAGTTAGAAAGCACAACCTTCTATACCCTCCTTTTACTTTCTGTTGTTTAGTTGAAATAAAGTAAAAATAATATTTTCTGTCTATTTTCTGATTTATCCGTGCAATAAAAAATACCCCGAAAATAAAAGTTCTCCAAATGCCCCGAAATTGAAATATGATTTTTCTGGAATATTTGAATCTGGCACTGAGAACACAGCAGGGGGAGCAAGCACCTGGCCACGAGGGTCCAGGGCGCGCCCACCCCTACAGGGCGCGCCCCCGGCCTCGTGGGCCCATGGTGGCTCCCCTCCACTTATTCCTGCACCCACACACTCCTTCTTCGTCCCAAAAAAATCACCAACCAGCTCAAGAACGAGTTCTAGCTCATTTTGCTGCGATTTTTGATCTCCTTGCTCAAAGCACCTCTCACAAAACTGCTTTGGGGGATTGTTCCTTGGTATGTGACTCCTCCAATGGTCCAATTAGTTTTTGTTCTAGTGCCTTATTCATTGCAAATTTTTGCTGCCTAGGTGACCATGTTCTTGAGCTTGCATGTCAAATTTATATGGTCCCAAGTAATTCTAATGCATGATATAGTCTCTAGGCACTTGTAGGAGTAGTTGCTATCAATTTTGTTGAGTTTGGTTCACTTTTATTTGAAGTTACTAAAATTTTCAGAAATTTTTTAGAGGAAGAAATATGTTTAGGAAAATGTACCAAGGTGGCCCTTCAAGGAAGCAAGGACCCAGGCTCGCAATGCGCGATGCCGACGATGAACCACCAATGGAAGCTCAAGTGTGGGCTTGTGAATGGCCTTCAGAAGACTTCATGGATCGAGCAGGAATCAAGAAAGAATTTAATGCATATGTGTGTAATGCTGATCTTGTGAGCTTCGAGGCAGATACGTGTCGTCGGTACCACTATCTCACTGATTCCTTTGTAAGAAGGTTTGAATTTTCATCTTCACGCAATTCTCAAACTGTCCTGTTTGATCTTTATGAAAATTCTTATACTATGGATTTAGAGGATTTTAATACTGCTTGCAAACTTCCACAATGGGGTAGCACTAGTGAGCCTCGCAAGTCCGAGTTTAGAGATTTTCTTGCTAGTATAACTGTGGGGGAGTCTAGAGATATAACACAAGCTACCATAGGGAGCATTCATTTCCTGCTATACATTATTTTTCTCTCTTCATAGGTAGGTGCATAAATGGTAAGGATGAAGCATGCCACATGTGTGTCCCTGATCTCAGTGTTCTCAGGAGTGCTGTATTAGGAGATAAACATTATAATTTGGGAGCCATTGTTGCACGTAGGTTGCATAATAATAGATTTAATGGAGATTTCTTTGGTGGAATTTATGCAACCCGTTTAGCTAATTTTCTTAATATACTTATTCGTGATTATGATATGGAATTGCCTTCTGCTTATCTAGATTTTAATGCCATGGTTCACCATCGATTTGTTGAGAGGAACGAACCGCCTCTCCAGTACCGACTAATCTTTGACATGCGTGACACCGTCAATATTGTCCTCCTTGCTCCTACTCTCTTTGACTTTCAGGCAAAAGGGAGACATGTTATAACCAGGGAGGAGGCAAATGAGTACGAGAGGAGGACGAGGGCAGCTCGCCTCCAAGCTGCAGCCCACGATGCAATAGCTGCTGCATCTCAGTACGACCCCAACTATAACTTTGGATATCCGCCAGCCCAGCCGTGGCAATAGACCAACTTAGGCCAAAAGCCTAAGCTTGGGGGAGCACGTATTTCTCACCGACATTACATTTATGTTCACACGCTCATGCTAGATGTCGGTGCTCATACTATTTCATTGTATTATCCATGCTAGTTTATTTTCTTTTTCTTGCTTTCTTCTTGTGTGTTTGAAAAACCTTAAGAAAACCAAAAAAATTAGTAGTAGCTTTTAGCTAGCTTATTTTCTTGCTGTAGTAGTAATAATTAAAAAGAAAACCCAAAAATATTTCCTGTTCTTCTTTTGCTTGTTGGGAGCTTTCCCGTGTAAATAGTTTTTATTTCCTTTTTTCCTTTGGGGGTCGATAGGAGAAGACCATGATGAAATTGTTGAAGTGGCCCTTATATGCATTGTTGTTGATTTAACCAAGAGCCCATATCGCCTTATCTTCTCCTGTTTATTGAATGCTCGCAGATTCCAGCTTAGTTCAATGCACGTGCACTATTATTATTATTCACATCATCCAGTCGTGCAAGTGAAAGGCAATTATGATGATATACGATGGACTGATTGAGATGAGAGAAGCTGGCATGAACTCGACCTCTCTTGTTTTTGTAAATATGATTAGTTCATCGTTCCTGATTTAGCTTATTATGAATAAACATGTTTGCAATGAAAATTAGAGATTATAGTTACTTATGCCATGCTTAATTAGCTAGGAGTTTATAATGGTTTACCTTGCGTGCCAACATGCTATTAAAATGGTTGTGATGTGGTATAATAGGGTGGTATCCTCCTTTGAACGATTCGAGTGACTTGACTTGGCACATGTTCATGCATGTAGTTGAAACAAATCAACATAGCCTTCATGATATTTATGTTCATGGTGGATTATATCCTACTCATGCTTGCACTCAATGTTTATTAATTTTAATGCATGTTCATGACTGTTGTCGCTCTCTAGTTGGTCGCTTCCCAGTCTTTTTCTAGCCTTCATTTGTACTAAGCGGGAATACTGCTTGTGCATCCAATCCCTTAAACCCCAAAGTTATTCCATATGAGTCCACCATACCTTCCTATATGCGGTATCTACCTGCCGTTCCAAGTAAATTTGTATGTGCCAAACTCTAAGCCTTCAAATGAAATTCTGTTTTGTATGCTCGAATAGCTCATGTATCAACTAGGGCTGTGTAGACCAGACCTCAAACAGTCTGATCTCTGTGCATCAGTGTCATCCCTGGATCGGTAATGCTGACACGCACAGTACTTGAAGGATTTATAACAGAGTAGCAATCACATACTTATTGCATCGAATGTCTCAAAAGAGAACTTATTACAATAAATATGGCTTAAGGCCATCTAATACGATAACAGCGGAAGGCTTGGAAGATAAAGTGAGTCCATCAACTCCAACGGCATCACTGAGTGAAAGACCACGACCTAAGGCTCCTTACTCATCGTTTGAAAAGTCTGCAACATGATACGTTGCAGCCCAAAAATGAGTCAGCACATGGAATATGCTGGCAATGTAACACAAAATAGTAATGAACAGAATAATGCTATCACTCCATGCATATATGGCTGGTGGAGGCTGTATGGTTAATATGTTTTGCGAAAAGCCAATTTTTCCCTACAACAAAGGAATAGAATTTTATTTAATTATCATGGTGGTTGTTAAACATTGAGAATGGTAAACCCCATTCAATCCCAATTAAAAAGGTAAATAATAACCCAATCAAATTTTATAATCAAGAGTGATGAGATCCACATGATAATCCAAGAACCAGATACTCAAGACGTCCATAACCGGGGACACGGCTAACCATGATTAGTTTGTACACTCTGCAGAGGTTTGCGCACTTTTCCCCACAAGACTCGATCTCCTCCATTGGATTTCTCGCACTACATGGTGTTTGAGAAAACGGATGACCGAGACACAGTCTTTCAGAAGCGTTAGCACCTTACGATGGGTAGACAGTACCACCTACATCCCCTACATCTGCTAGTCTACTACTGTAAGAGTTCACACGACTTAGTCAACTATGCTAGAGCCCATAATAGCTTGTGGCTGCACACGGAAGTTTCTAGCATGAATAATCTTATGATCCCTTTAAGCCTGGGTGGCAGTCCATAGGAGAATCACACGGTACCCCGGGATTTCCAAAAATACAGGCGATCACTGGATTCCCCAGGTACCTCAATCCACCCAGATGTGTATTAAAGTTGCCACCTTAAGTTAACCATTAATTAACAATCTCACATCTGTCATGACTACACCCAAACCCAATCCACGTCTACGAGCATAGCATGGCAATATAAGCAACATAGAAGTAACTCCCAAAGGTTTGATAATAAACAGGTGAATAGGTACTACCTCATCTACTTCCCAACCCACAATTTAATTCAGATCCTAACCATGCAATTGTTTGAGGATTGATCTAATGCAATAAAACTGGGTAGTAAAGAGGTATGATCAAAGTGTTACTTGCCTTGCTGATGATCCGTGAAACCTAGAGACTCGTAGTAGCACGCTTCACACTCCGGGTACTCTATTGCAAACAAACAAGCATACAATAAGCAATCAAGCAAGGGCACGGGTAAAACTCAAATAACAGATCTAACCAAAAAGTTCAACTTAAGAACTCCGGTTTGCAAAAAGAATCAAATCAAACGAAGCAACAAAACTCAAACGGCGAAAGAAACAAGCTTCGTTTACTAATCTGGACTAAATTCAAATTTTACAGTAGCAAAATCTTGTTCAAGTTGGTTAAACAGAAAGAGGGTTTCGAGACAAAACTCTAGGCGCTTGAATCGCCTGATTCCGATAAACGAGCGAAAAGATAAACTAAAACGAAAATCGGATCAGAAATCGCGATAAAAAATAATCGCGGAAAATCCGAGAAAAAAAAACTGACGAACAGGCTAATGAACGAACGTTCGCTGTCTGCGGCTAAACGGTGAAAACCATTCGTTGAAACGAACGTACGAACGGGTGTTCGCTAAATAACTAAACCGAAAAAATTGAACCGATCTAATCTAAAAAACGAATCTAGGTTTTCTAAAAAAACGAACGGTTAACCGAAAAAAAACGGAGACGAACGGTGGCGGCGGCTACCTCCGGCGGCGGTCCGGCGAGGCGGGGCGGCTCCGGCGGCGGCGGGCTTCGGCGCTGGCGGCGGCGGCGGCGCGGGCGGCGACTAGGGTTAGGGTTTGGGCACGGGTGGGCTGGCGGGCGGCTTGGGCCTCGGGGCGGCTTGGGGCGGCGGCTTATAAAGCCCCCCGGGCGGAGTCCCGCTCGGGTACGACCCGGAGTCGGTTTCTCTCTTTTTTTAAATAATTCCGATGTGCAGAAAAAAGAAAGAAAAGAAATACTAAACGGACTCCAAAAATCCCGAAATAAATTTTCCCCGTCCTCTAAAAGTAGGCCGGACAAGGTGAACATTTATTTGGGCCTAAAATGCAATTTTGAAAAACGCATATTTTTCCTAATTCAAATAAAATAGCGATAAAACTCCGAATAAAAATCTTATTTGATTTTAATATTAAATCTACGATATTTATTTATTTTGAGGAAGTCATTTTATCCTCTCTCTTTTATTTTTATAAAATAAATATTCAAAGAGAAAATAATTAAAATCAAACGATCCTCTTTTCAAAATTCGAGAAAAACTCGAATATGAAAATAATGAAATCCCCAACTCTCTGCGTGGGTCCTTGAGTTGCGTAGAATTTCTAGGATCGAACCAAAATGCAATAAAATATGATATGCAATGATGATCTAATGTATAACATTTCAAATTAAAAATTTGGGATGTTACAGGCTGTCCGTATCTTCTATGTTAGGCGGGTTATTCTCAAGAGGAGTGGACTCCGCTCCTCACTCACGAGAAAATGGCTGGTCACTGGGATGCCCAGTCCCATGCTTTATGCAAATCAAATCAAAATAATTGCAAACAGAACTCCCCCGAGACTCTTGTTAGTTGGAGGCACTCGTTGTTTCGAGCAAGCCATGGATTGATGCTTGTTGGTGGAGGGGGAGTATAAACTTTACCATTCTGTTTGGGAACCGCCTATAATGTGTGTAGCATGGAAGATATCGCCATCTCTTGGTTGTTATGTTGACAATGAAAGTATACCGCTCAAAATATTATTTATCTCTATTTCAAAATCGAGCTCTGGCACCTCTACAAATCCCTGCTTCCCTCTGCGAAGGGCCTATCTATTTACTTTTATGTTGAGTCATCACCCTCTTATTAAAAAGCACCAGCTAGAGAGCACCGCTGTCATTTGCATTCATTACTGTTAATTTATATTGGGTATGACTATGATTGAATCTCTTTTACCATGAATTACAATCTCTAGTCAGTCCTTGATCTTTAAAGGTGCTCTGCATTTATGTTTTGCGGTCTCATAAAGGGCTAGCGAGATACCATCTTGTTATATCATATCATGATTGTTTTGAGAAAGTGTTGTCATCCGAGATTTATTATTATTGCTCGCTAGTTGATTATGCCATTGATATGAGTAAACATGAGACCTAAATGTTATTGTGAATATGGTTAGTTCATAATCCTTGCTGAAAACTTGAATGCTGGCTTTACATATTTACAACAACAAGAGCAAACAGAGTTTGTAAAAGTTTTTCTTTATCACTTTCAGTTTATCAACTGAATTGCTTGAGGACAAGCAAAGGTTTAAGCTTGGAGGAGTTGATACGTCTCCGTCGTATCTACTTTTCCAAACACTTTTGCCCTTGTTTCGGACTCTAACTTGCATGATTTGAATGAAACTAACCCGGACTGACATTGTTTTCAGCAGAATTGCCATGGTGTTATCTTTGTGCAGAAATAAAAGTTCTCGGAACGACCTGAAACTTCACGAAGATTATTTTTGGAAATAAAGAAAAATACTGGCGAAGGAATCAAGGCCAGGGGGCCCACACCCTGTCCACGAGGGTGGGAGGCGCGCCTGCCCCCCTGGGCGCGCCCCCTGCCTCGTGGGTGAAGGAAATATGCCCTAGAGGCAATAATAAAGTTATTATTTATTTCCTTATATCATGATAAATGTTTATTATTCATGCTAGAATTGTATTAACCGAAAACATGATACATGTGTGAATACATAGACAAACAGAGTGTCACTAGTATGCCTCTACTTGACTAGCTCGTTGATCAAAGATGGTTATGTTTCCTAGCCATAGACATGAGTTGTCATTTGATTAACGGGATCACATCATTAGGAGAATGATGTGATTGACTTGACCCATTCCGTTAGCTTAGCACTCGATCGTTTAGTATGTTGCTATTGCTTTCTTCATGACTTATACATGTTCCTATGACTATGAGATTATGCAACTCCCGTTTACCGGAGGAACACTTTGTGTGCTACCAAACGTCACAACGTAACTGGGTGATTATAAAGGTGCTCTACAGGTGTCTCCGAAGGTACTTGTTGGGTTGGCGTATTTCGAGATTAGGATTTGTCACTCCGATTGTCGGAGAGGTATCTCTGGGCCCACTCAGTAATACACATCACTATAAGCCTTGCAAGCATTGTGACTAATGAGTTAGTTGCGGGATGATGTATTACGGAACGAGTAAAGAGACTTGCCGGTAACGAGATTGAACTAGGTATCGAGATACCGACGATCGAATCTCGGGCAAGTAACATACCGATGACAAAGGGAACAACGTATGTTGTTATGCGGTCTGACCGATAAAGATCTTCGTAGAATATGTGGGAACCAATATGAGCATCCAGGTTCCGCTATTGGTTATTGACCGGAGAGGTGTCTCGGTCATGTCTACATAGTTCTCGAACCCGTAGGGTCCGCACGCTTAACGTTACGATGACAGTTATATTATGAGTTTATATGTTTTGATGTACCGAAGGTTGTTCGGAGTCCCGGATGTGATCACGGACATAACGAGGAGTCTCGAAATGGTCGAGACATAAAGATTGATATATTGGAAGCCTATGTTTGGATATCGGAAGTGTTCCGGGTGAAATCGGGATTTTTCCGGAGTACCGGGAGGTTACCGGAACCCCCCGGTAACTTAATGGGCCTTAGTGGGCCTAGGTGGAAGAGAGGAGAGGAGGCCAGGGCAGGGCCGCACGCCCCTCCCCCCGAGTCCGAATAGGACAAGGAGAGGGGGGCGGCGCCCCCTTTCCTTCCTCCCCTCCACCTCTTCCCCCTCTCTCTCCTAGTCCAACATGGAAAAGGGGGGGAGTCCTACTCCCGGTAGGAGTAGGACTCCTCCTGGCGCGCCTCTCCCCTTGGCCGGCCGAACCCCCCCTTGCTCCTTTATATACGGGGGCAGGGGGGCACCTCTAGACACACAATTGATCATTGATCTCTTAGCCGTGTGCGGTGCCCCTCTCCACCATATTACACCTCGATAATATCGTAGTGGTGCTTAGGCGAAGCCCTGCGTCGGTAGAACATCATCATTGTCACCACACCGTCGTGCTGACGAAACTCTCCCTCAACACTCGGCTGGATCGGAGTTCGAGGGACGTCATCGAGCTGAACATGTGCTGAACTCGGAGGTGCCGTACGTTCGGTACTTGATCGGTCGGATCGTGAAGACGTACGACTACATCAACTGCGTTGTGTTAAACGCTTCCGCTTTCGGTCTACGAGGGTACGTGGACAACACTCTCCCCTCTCGTTGCTATGCATCACCATGATCTTGCGTGTGCGTAGGAATTTTTTTGAAATTACTTCATTCCCCAACAGTGGCATCCGAGCCTGGTTTTATGCGTTGATGTTATATGCACGAGTAGAACACAAGTGAGTTGTGGGCGATATAAGTCATACTGCTTACCAGCATGTCATATTTTGGTTCAGCGGTATTGTGAGATGAAGCGGCCCGGACCAACATTACGCGTACGCTTACGCGAGACTGGTTTCACCGTTGCGAGCACTCGTTGCTTAAAGGTGACTGGCGGGTGTCTGTCTCTCTCACTTTAGTTGAACCGAGTGTGGCTACGCCCGGTCCTTGCGAAGGTTAAAACAACACCAACTTGACAAACTATCGTTGTGGTTTTGATGCGTAGGTAAGAACGATTCTTGCTAAGCCCGTAGCAGCCACGTAAAACTTGCAACAACAAAGTAGAGGACGTCTAACTTGTTTTTGCAGGGCATGTTGTGATGTGATATGGTCAAGACATGATGCTGAATTTTATTGTATGAGATGATCATGTTTTGTAACTGAGTTATCGGCAACTGGCAGGAGCCATATGGTTGTCGCTTTATTGTATGCAATGCAATCGCCATGTGATTGTTTTACTTTATCACTAAGCGGTAGCAATAGTCGTAGAAGCAATAGTTGGCGAGACGACAACGATGCTACGATGGAGATCAAGGTGTCGCGCCGGTGACGATGGTGATCATGACGGTGCTTCGGAGATGGAGATCACAAGCATAAGATGATGATGGCCATATCATATCACTTATATTTGATTGCATGTGATGTTTATCTTTTATGCATCTTATCTTGCTTTGATTGATGGTAGCATTATAAGATGATCTCTCACTAAATTTCAAGATAAAAGTGTTCTCCCTGAGTATGCACCGTTGCCAAAGTTCGTCGTGCCCAGACACCACGTGATGATCGGGTGTGATAAGCTCTACGTCCATCTACAACGGGTGCAAGCCAGTTTTGCACACGCAGAATACTCAGGTTAAACTTGACGAGCCTAGCATATGCAGATATGGCCTCAGAACACTGAGACCGAAAGGTCGAGCGTGAATCATATAGTAGATATGATCAACATAGTGATGTTCACCATTGAAAGCTACTCCATTTCACGTGATGATTGGTTATGGTTTAGTTGATATGGATCACGTGATCACTTAGAGGATTAGAGGGATGTCTATCTAAGTGGGAGTTCTTAAGTAATATGATTAATTGAACTTAAATTTATCATGAACTTAGTCCTGATAGTATTTTGCAAATTATGTTGTAGATCAATAGCTCGCGTTGTTGCATCCCTGTGTTTATTTTTGATATGTTCCTAGAGAAAAATTATGTTGAAAGATGTTAGTAGCAAAGATGCGGATTGGATCCGTGATCTAAGGATTATCCTCATTGCTGCACAGAAGAATTATGTCCTTTATGCACCGCTAGGTGACAGACCTATTGCAGGAGCAGATGCAGACGTTATGAACGTTTGGCTAGCTCAATATGATGACTACTTGATAGTTTAGTGCACCATGCTTAATGGCTTAGAATCGGGACTTCAAAGACGTTTTGAACGTCATGGACCATATGAGATGTTCCAGGAGTTGAAGTTAATATTTCAAGCAAATACCCGAGTTGAGAGATATGAAGTCTCCAACAAGTTCTATAGCTAAAAGATGGAGGAGAATAGCTCAAGCAGTGAGCATGTGCTCAGATTGTCTGGGTACTACAATCGCTTGAATCAAGTGGGAGTTAATCTTCCAGATAAAATAGTGATTGACAGAATTCTCTAGTCACCATCACCAAGTTAGTAGAACTTCGTGATGAACTATAGTATGCAAGGGATGACGAGAGTAATTCCCGAGCTCTTCGTGATGCTGAAATCGACGAAGGTAGAAATCAAGAAAAACATCAAGTGTTGATGGTTGACGAGACCACTAGTTTCAAGAAAAGGGCAAAGGGAAGAAGGGGAACTTCAAGAAGAACGGCAAGCAAGTTGCTGCTCAAGTGAAAAAGCCTAAGTCTGGTCCTAAGCCTGAGACTAAGTGCTTCTACTGCAAAGGGACTGGTCACTGGAAGCGGAACTACCCCAAGTATTTGGTGGATAAGAAGGATGGCAAAGTGAACAAATGTATATTGGATATACATGTTATTGATGTGTACTTTACTAGTGTTTATAGCAACCCCTCGGCATTTGATACTGGTTCAGTTGCTAAGAGTAGTAACTTGAAACGGGAGTTGCAGAATAAACAGAGACTAGTAAAAGGCGAGGTAACGATGTGTGCTGGAAGTAGTTCCAAGATTGATATGATCATCATCGCACACTCCCTATACTTTCGGGATTAGTGTTGAAACTAAATAAGTGTTATTTGGTGTTTGCGTTGAGCATGAATATGATTTGATCATGTTTGTTCCAAGAATAATTGTTGTTCTGTTTACATGAATAAAACCTTCTATGGTCATACACCCAATAAAATGGTTTGTTGGATCTCGATCGTAGTGATACACATATTCATAATAATGAAGCCAAAATATGCAAAGTTAATAATGATAGTGCAACTTATTTGTGGCACTGCCGTTTAGGTCATATTGGTGTAAAGCGCACGAAGAAACTCCATACTGATGGGATTTTGGAATCACTTGATTATGAATCACTTGATGCTTGCGAACCGTGCCTCATGGGCAAGATGACTAAAACGCCGTTCTCCGGAACTATGGAGAGAGCAACAGATTTGTTGGAAATCATACATACAGATGTATGTGGTCCGATGAATATTGAGGCTCGTAGTAGGTATCATTATTTTCTGACCTTCACAGATGATTTGAGCAGATATGGGTATATCTACTTAATGAAACAGAAGTCTGAAACATTTGAAAAGTTCATATAATTTCAGAGTGAAGTGGAAAATCATCGTAACAAGAAAATAAAGTTTCTACGATCTGATCGTGGAGAAGAGTATTTGAGTTACGAGTTTGGCCTTCAGTTAAAACAATGTGAAATAGTTTCACTACTCATGCCACCTGGAACACCACAATGTAATGGTGTGTCCGAATATCGTAACCATACTTTATTAGATATGGTGCGATATATGATGTCTCTTACCGATCTACCACTATCGTTTTGGGGTTATGCATTAGAGACAACTGCATTCACGTTAAATAGGCTACCATCTAAATCCGTTGAGACGACATCTTATGAACTGTGGTATCTTATGAACTGTGGTTTGGCAAGAAACCAAAGTTGTCGTTTCTTAAAGTTTGGGGTTGCGATGCTTATGTGAAAAAGTTTCATCCTGATAAGCACAAACCCAAATCAGAGAAATGTGTCTTCATAGGATACCCAAAGGAGACAGTTGGGTACACCTTCTATCACAGATCCGAAGGCAAGACATTCGTTGCTAAGTGTGGATCCTTTCTAGAGAAGGAGTTTCTCTCGAAAGAAGTGAGTGGGAGGAAAGTAGAACTTGATGAGGTAATTGTACCTGCTCCCTTATTGGAAAGTAGGTCATCGCAGAAACCAGTTTCTGTGACGCCTATACCAATCAGTGAGGAAGTTAATGATGATGATCATGGAACTTCAGATCAAGTTATTACTGAACCTCATAGGTCAACCAGAGTAAGATCCGCACCAGAGTGGTACGGTAATCCTGTTCTGGAGGTTATGTTACTAGACCATGACAAACCTACGAACTATGAAGAAGCGATGGTGAGCCCAAATTCCGCAAAATGGCTTGAGGCCATGAAATCTGAGATGAGATCCATGTATGAGAACAAAGTATGGACTTTGATTGACTTGCCCAATGATCGGCGAGCCATTGAGACTAAATGGATCTTCAAGAGGACGACAGACTCTGGTAGTAGTGTTACTATCTACAAAGCTAGAATTGTCGCAAAAGGTTTTCGACAAGTTTAAGGTGTTGACTACGATGAGAGTTTCTCACTCGTATCTATGCTTAAGTCTGTCCGAATCATGTTAGCAATTGCCGCATTTTATGAAATCTGGCAAATGGATAAACAAAACTGCATTCCTTAATGGATTTATTAAAGAAGAGTTGTATATGATGCAACCAGAAGGTTTTGTCAATCCTAAAGGTGCTAACAAAATATGCAAGCTCCAGCGATCCATCTATGGACTGGTGCAAGCATCTCGGAGTTGGAATATACGCTTTGATAAGTTGATCAAAGGATAGTTTTATACAGACTTGCGGTGAAGCCTGTATTTACAAGAAAGTGAGTGGGAGCACTACAACATTTCTGATAAGTATATGTGAATGACATATTGTTGATCAAAAATAATGTAGAATTATTCTGCAAACATAAAGGAGTGTTTGAAAGGAGTTTTTCAAAGAAAGACCTCGGTGAAGCTGCTTACATATTGAGCATCAAGATCTATAGAGATAGATCAAGACGCTTGATAAGTTTTTTCAATGAGTACATACCTTAATAAGATTTTGAAGTGGTTCAAAATGGAACAGTCAAAGAAAGAGTTTCTTGCCTGTGTTACAAGGTGTTAAATTGAGTAAGACTCAAAGCCCGACCACGGCAGAAGATAGAAAAAGAATGAAAGTCATTCCCTATGCCTCGGCCATAGGTTCTATAAAGTATGCCATGCTGTGTACCAGATCTATTGTATACCCTACACTGATTTTGGCAAGGGAGTACAATAGTGATCTAGGAGTAGATCACTGGACAGCGGTCAAAATTATCCTTACTGGAATAAGGATATGTTTCTCGATTATGGAAGTGACAAAAGGTTCGTCGAAAAGGGTTACGTCGATGCAAGTTTTGACACTAATCTAGATGACTCTAAGTCTCGGTGTAGATACATATTGAAAGTGGGAGCAATTAGCTAGAGTAGCTCCGTGCAGAGCATTGTAGACATAGAAATTTGCAAAATACTTACGGATCTGAATGTGACAGACCCATTGACTAAAATTATCTCATAAGCAAAACATGATCACACCTTAGTACTCTTTGGGTGTTAATCACATAGTGATGTGAACTAGATTATTGACTCTAGTAAACCCTTTGGGTGTTGGTCACATGACGATGTGAACTATGGGTGTTAATCACATGGTGATGTGAACTATTGATGTTAAATCACATGGCGATGTGAACTAGATTATTAACTCTAGTGCAAGTGGGAGACTGAAGGAAATATGCCCTAGAGGCAATAATAAAGTTATTATTTATTTCCTTATATCATGATAAATGTTTATTATTCATGCTAGAATTGTATTAACCGGAAACATGATACATGTGTGAATACATAGACAAATAGAGTGTCACTAGTATGCCTCTACTTGACTAGCTCGTTGATCAAAGATGGTTATGTTTCCTAGCCATAGACATGAGTTGTCATTTGATTAACGGGATCACATCATTAGGAGAATGATGTGATTGACTTGACCCATTCCGTTAGCTTAGCACTCGATCGTTTAGTATGTTGCTATTGCTTTCTTCATGACTTATACATGTTCCTATGACTATGAGATTATGCAACTCCCGTTTACCGGAGGAACACTTTGTGTGCTACCAAACGTCACAACGTAACTGGGTGATTATAAAGGTGCTCTACAGGTGTCTCCGAAGGTACTTGTTGGGTTGGCGTATTTCGAGATTAGGATTTGTCACTCCGATTGTCGGAGAGGTATCTCTGGGCCCACTCAGTAATACACATCACTATAAGCCTTGCAAGCATTGTGACTAATGAGTTAGTTGCGGGATGATGTATTACGGAACGAGTAAAGAGACTTGCCGGTAACGAGATTGAACTAGGTATCGAGATACCGACGTTCGAATCTCGGGCAAGTAACATACCGATGACAAAGGGAACAACGTATGTTGTTATGCGGTCTGACCGATAAAGATCTTCGTAGAATATGTGGGAACCAATATGAGCATCCAGGTTCCGCTATTGGTTATTGACCGGAGAGGTGTCTCGGTCATGTCTACATAGTTCTCGAACCCGTAGGGTCCGCACGCTTAACGTTACGATGACAGTTATATTATGAGTTTATATGTTTTGATGTACCGAAGGTTTTTCGGAGTCCCGGATGTGATCACGGACCTAACAAGGAGTCTCGAAATGGTCGAGACATAAAGATTGATATATTGGAAGCCTATGTTTGGATATCGGAAGTGTTCCGGGTGAAATCGGGATTTTTCCGGAGTACCGGGAGGTTACCGGAACCCCCCGGTAACTTAATGGGCCTTAGTGGGCCTAGGTGGAAGAGAGGAGAGGAGGCCAGGGCAGGGCCACACGCCCCTCCCCCCCAGTCCGAATAGGACAAGGAGAGGGAGGCGGCGCCCCCCCTTCCTTCCTCCCCTCCACCTCTTCCCCCTCTCTCTCCTAGTCCAACATGGAAAAGGGGGGAGTCCTACTCCCGGTAGGAGTAGGACTCCTCCTGGCGCGCCTCTCCCCTTGGCCGGCCGAACCCCCCCCCTTGCTCCTTTATATACGGGGGCAGGGGGGCACCTCTAGAGACACAATTGATCATTGATCTCTTAGCCGTGTGCGGTGCCCCTCTCCACCATATTACACCTCGATAATATCGTAGGGGTGCTTAGGCGAAGCCCTGCGTCGGTAGAACATCATCATTGTCACCACGCCGTCGTGCTGACAAAACTCTCCCTCAACACTCGGCTGGATCGGAGTTCGAGGGACGTCATCGAGCTGAACGTGTGCTGAACTCGGAGGTGCCGTACGTTCGGTTCTTGATCGGTCGGATTGTGAAGACGTACGACTACATCAACCGCGTTGTGTTAAACGCTTCCGCTTTCGGTCTACGAGGGTACGTGGACAACACTCTCCCCTCTCGTTGCTATGCATCACCATGATCTTGCGTGTGCGTAGGAATTTTTTTTGAAATTACAACGTTCCCCAACAGTGGGGCCCCCTGGAGCTCCACCGACCACAACTCCAACTCTATATATTCGTGTTCGGGGAGAAAAAAATTAGAGAGAAAGATTCATCACGTTTTACAATACGGAGCCGCCGCCAAGCCCTAAACTCTCTCCGGAGGGTTGATTTGGAGTCCGTTCGGGGCTCCGGAGAGGTGAATCCGTCGCCATCGTCATCATCAACCATCCTCCATCACCAATTTCATGATGCTCACCGCCGTGAGTGAGTAATTCCATCGTAGGCTTGCTGGACGGTGATGGGTTGGATGAGATTTATCATGTAATCGAGTTAGTTTTGTTAGGGTTTGATCCCTAGTATCCACTATGTTCTGAGATTGATGTTGCTATGACTTTGCTATGCTTAATGCTTATCACTAGGGCCCGAGTGCCATGATTTCAGATCTGAACCTATTATGTTTTCATGAATATATGTGAGTTCTTGATCCTATCTTGCAAGTCTATAGTCACCTGCTATGTGTTATGATCCGACAACCCCGAAGTGACAATAATCGGGACCACTCCCGGTGATGACCATAGTTTGAGGACTTCATGTATTCACTATGTGTTAATGCTTTGGTCCGGTACTCTATTAAAAGGAGGCCTTAATATCCCTCCGTTTCCGTTAGGACCCCGCTGCCACGGGAGGGTAGGACAAAAGATGTCATGCAAGTTCTTTTCCATAAGCACGTATCACTATATTCGGAATACATGCCTACATTACATTGATGAATTGGAGCTAGTTCCGTGTCACCCTATGTTATGACTGTTACATGATGAACCGCATCCAGCATAATTCTCCATCACCTATCCAATGTCTACGAGCTTTTCACATATTGATCTTTGCTTATTTACTTTACCGTTGCTACTATTACAATCACTACAAAACCCAAAACTATTACTTTTGCTACCGTTACTTCCATACTACTTTGCTACTAAATACTTTGCTGCAGATACTAAGTTATCCAGGTGTGGTTGAATTGACAACTCAACTGCTAATACTTGAGAATATTCTTTGGCTCCCCTTGTGTCGAATCAATAAATTTGGGTTGAATACTCTACCCTCGAAAACTATTGCGTTCCCCTATACTTGTGGGTTATCAGAACCCGAGGCGGCGTCACTGATACGCCTCCAACATATCTATAATTTTTTATTGCTCCATGCTATATTATCTGCTGTTTTGGACATTATTGGGCTTTATTATTCACTTTTATATTATTTTTGGGACTAACCTACTAACCGGAGGCCCAGCCCAGAATTGTTGTTTTTTTGCCTATTTTAGAGTTTCGCAGAAAAAGAATATCAAACGGAGTCCAAACGGAATGAAACCTTCGGGAACGTGATTTTCAGAACGAACATGATCCAGGAGACTTGGACCCTACGTCAAGAACAAAAGAGGAAGCCACGAGGTAGGGGGCACGCCTACCCCCCTAGGGCGTGCCCTCCACCCTCGTGGGCCCCCTGTTGCTCCACCGACGTACTCCTTCCTCCTATATATACCTACGTACCCCAAATGATCAGATACGGAGCCAAAAACCTAATTCCACCGCCGCAACCTTCTGTATCCACAAGATCCCATCTTGGGGCCTATTCCAGAGCTCTGCCAGAGGGGGCATCGATCACGAAGGGCTTCTACATCAACACCATAGCCTCTCCGATGAAGTGTGAGTAGTTTACCTCAGACCTTCGGGTCCATAGTTATTAGCTAGATGGCTTCCTCTCTCTTTTTGGATCTCAATACAAAGTTCTCCCCCTCTCTCGTGGAGATCTATTCAATGTAATCTTCTTTTGCGGTGTGTTTGTGGAGACCGATGAATTGTGGGTTTATGATCAAGTTTATCTATGAACAATATTTGAATCTTCTGAATTCTTTTATGTATGATTGGTTATCTTTGCAAGTCTCTTCGAATTATCAGTTTGGTTTGGCCTACTAGATTGATCTTTCTTGCTGGGAGAAGTGCTTAGCTTTGGATTCAATCTTCTGGTGTCCTTTCCCAGGGATAGTAGGGGCAGCAATGCACGTATAGTATTGTTGCCTCGAGGATAACAAGATGGGGTTTTTATCATATTGCATGAATTTATCCCTCTACATCATGTCATCTTGCTTAAGGCGTTACTCTGTTCTTATGAACTTAATACTCTAGATGCATGATGGATAACGGTCGATGTGTGGAGTAATAGTAGTAGATGCAGGCAGGAGTCGGTCTACTTGTCTCGGACATGATGCCTATATACATGATCATACCTAGATATTCTCATAACTATGCTCAATTCTGTCAATTGCTCAATAGTAATTTGTTCACCCACCGTAAAATACTTATGCTCTTGAGAGAAGCCACTAGTGAAACCTATGGCCCTCGGGTCTATCTTCATCTTATTAATCTTCCAACACTTAGTTATTTCTGTTGCTTTTTACTTTGCTTTTATTTTACTTTGCATCTTTATCACAAAAATACCAAAAATATTATCCTATCATTTCTATCAGATCTCACTCTCGTAAGTGACCGTGTAGGGATTGACAACCCCTTATCGCGTTGGTTGCGAGGATTTATTTGTTTTGTGTAGGTGCGAGGGACTCGCGCGTAGCCTCCTACTGGATTGATACCTTGGTTCTAAAAACTGAGAGAAATACTTACGCTACTTTGCTGCATCACCCTTTCCTCTTCAAGGAAAAACCAATGCAGTGCTCAAGAGGTAGCAACAAGGATTTCTGGCGCCATTGCCCGGGAGGTCTACGCAAAAGTCAACATACCAAGTACCATCACAAACCCTTATCTCCCGCATTACATTATTTGCCATTTGCCTCTCGTTTTCCTCTCCCCCACTTCACCCTTGCCGTTTTATTTTCCCTCTCTTTTTCGTTCGCTTCTTTTTCGCTTGCTTTGGTCTGCTCGTGTGTTGGATTGCTTGTTTGTCACGATGGCTCAAGATAATACCAAATTATGTGACTTTACCAATACCAACAATAATGATTTCCTTAGCACTCCGATTGCTCCTCTTACCGATACCGAATCTTGTGAAATCAATGCTGCTTTGTTGAATCTTGTTATGAAAGATCAATTCGCCGGCCTTCCTAGCGAAGATGCCGCTACTCATCTAAATAGCTTTGTTGATTTTGTGATATGCAAAAGAAGAAAGATGTTGATAATGATATTGTTAAATTGAAGCTATTTCCTTTTTCGCTTAGAGATCGTGCTAAAGCTTAGTTTTTGTCTTTGCCTAAAAATAGCATTGATTCTTGGAATAAGTGCAAAGATGCTTTTATCTCTAAGTATTTTCCTCCCGCTAAGATCATCTCTCTTAGAAATGATATTATGATTTTAAGCAACTTGATCATGAACATGTTGCACAAGCTTGGGAGAGGATGAAATTAATGATACGTAATTGCCCTACACATGGTTTGAATTTGTGGATGATTATACAAAAAATTTATGCCGGATTGAATTTTGCTTCTAGAAATCTTTTAGATTCGGCCGCGGGAGGTACTTTTATGGAAATCACTTTAGGAGAAGCTACTAAACTCCTAGATAATATTATGGTTAATTATTCTCAATGGCACACTGAAAGATCTACTAATAAAAAAGTGCATGCGATAGAAGAAATTAATGTTTTGAGTGGAAAGATGGATGAACTTATGAAATTATTTGCTACTAAGAGTGTTTCTTCTGACCCTAATGATATGCCTTTGTCTACTTTGATTGAGAATAATAATGAATCTATGGATGTGAATTTTGCTGGTACGAATAATTTTGGTAACAACGCGTATAGAGGAAACTTTAATCCTAGGCCTTACCCTAGTAATTCCTCTAATAATTATGGTAATTCCTACAACAATTCTTATGGAAATTTTAATAAGATTCCCTTTGAATTTGAGACTAGTGTTAAGGAATTTATGAATTCGCAAAAGAATTTCAATGCCTTGCTTGAAGAAAAATTGCTTAAAGTTGATGAATTGGCTAGGAACGTTGATAGAATTTCTCTTGATGTTGACTCTTTGAAACTGAGATCTATTCCTCCTAAGCATGATATCAATGAGTCTCTCAAAGCCATGAGAATTTCCATTGATGAGTGCAAAGAAAGAACCGCTAGGATGCGTGCTAAGAAAGATTGCTTTATAAAAGCGTGTTCTTCAAATTTCTATGAAAATAAAGATGAAGATCTAAAAGTTATTGATGTGTCCCCTATTAAATCCTTGTTTTGCAATATGAATCTTGATAATGATGGGACTGAATATGATCCACCTTTACCTAGAAGGCGTTCCAAAAATTCGGAGTTTTTAGATCTTGATGCTAAAATTGATAAAAGTGGGATTGAAGAGAACAAAACCCTGGATATTAATAAACCCACTATTTTGGACTTCAAGGAATTTAATTATGATAATTGCTCTTTGATATATTGTATTTCCTTGTTGCAATCCGTGCTAAATTCTCCTCATGCTTATAGTCAAAATAAAGCTTTTACCAAACATATCGTTGATGCTTTGATGCAATCTTATGAAGAAAAACTTGAATTGGAAGTTTCTATCCCTAGAAAACTTTATGATGAGTGGGAACCTACTATTAAAATTAAGATTAAAGATCATGAATGCTATGCTTTGTGTGATTTGGGTGCTAGTGTTTCCACGATTCCAAAAACTTTGTGTGATTTGCTAGGTTTCCATGATTTTGATGATTGCTCTTTAAACTTGCACCTTGCGGATTCCACTATTAAAAAACCTATGGGAAGAATTAATGATGTTCTTATTGTTGCAAATAGGAACTATGTGCCCGTAGATTTTATTGTTCTTGATATAGATTGCAATCCTTCATGTCCTATTATTCTTGGTAGACCTTTCCTTAGAACGATTGGTGCATTATTGACATGAAGGAAGGGAATATTAGATTCCAATTTCCATTAAAGAAAGGCATGGAACACTTCCCTAGAAAGAAAATAAATTTACCATATGAATCTATCATGAGAGCCACTTATGGATTGCCTACCAAAGATGGCAACACCTAGATTTATCCTTGCTTTTATGCCGAGCTAGGGGCGTTAAACGATAGCGCTTGTTGGGAGGCAACCCGATTTTATTTTTAGTTTTTTTTGCTTCTGTTTAGGAATAAATATTTGATCTAGCCTCTGGTTATATGTGTTTTTATGTTTTAATTAGTGTTCGTGCCAAGTTAGACCTATAGGATCTTCTTGGGTGATAGTTATTTGATCTTGCTGTAATTTCCAGAAACTTTCTGTTCACGAAAATAATTGTTAAAAATCACCATAACGTGATAAAATACTGATTCCAATTGCTTCTGATCAATAAACAAATTGTTTAGGTCTTCCTAGTTTGTCTGATTTTTTGGAGTTACAGAAGTTTGCGTTAGTTACAGATTACTACAGACTGTTCTGTTTTTGACAGATTCTGTTTTTCGTGTGTTGTTTGCTTATTTTGATGAATCTATGGCTAGTAAAATAGTTTATAAACCATAGAGAAGTTGGAATACAGTAGGTTTAACACCAATATAAATAAATAATGAGTTCATTACAGTACCTTGAAGTGGTCTTTTGTTTTCTTTCGCTAACGGAGCTCACGAGATTTTCTGCTAAGTTTTGTGTTGTGAAGTTTTCAAGTTTTGGGTGAAAGATTTGATGGATTATGGAACAAGGAGTGGCAAGAGCCTAAGCTTGGGGATGCCCATGGCACCCCCAAGATAATCTAAGTACACCAAAAATCCAAAGCTTGGGGAAGCCCCGGAAGGCATCCCCTCTTTCGTCTACTTCCATCGGTAACTTTACTTGGAGCTATATTTTTATTCACCACATGATATGTGTTTTGCTTGGAGCGTCTTGTATGATTTGAGTCTTTGATTTTTAGTTTACCACAATCATCCTTGCTGTACACACCTTTTGAGAGAGACACACATGATTCGGAAATTATTAGAATACTCTATGTGCTTCACTTATATCTTTTGAGTTATATAGTTTTTGCTCTAGTACTTCACTTATATCTTTTAGAGCACAGTGGTGGATTTGTTTTATAGAAACTATTTATATCTCATGCTTCACTTAGATTATTTTGAGAGTCTTAATTAGCATGGTAATTTTCTTAAATAATCCTAATATGCTAGGTATTCAAGATTAGTAAAAACTTTCTTATGAGTGCGTTGAATACTAAGAGAAGTTTGATGCTTGATGATTGTTTTGAGACATGGAGGTAGTGATATCAAAGTCGTGCTAGTTGAGTAGTTGTGAATTTGAGAAATACTTGTGTTGAAGTTTGCAAGTCCCATAGCATGCACATATGGTAAACGTTATATAACAAATTTGAAACATGAGGTGTTCTTTGATTGTCTTCCTTATGAGTGGCGGTCGGGGACGAGCGATGGTCTTTTCCTACCAATCTATCCCCCTAGGAGCATGCGCGTAGTGCTTGGTTTTTGATGACTTGTAGATTTTTGCAATAAGTATGTGAGTTCTTTATGACTAATGTTGAGTCCATGGATTATACGCACTCTCACCTTTCCACCATTGCTAGCCTCTTCGGTACCGCGCATTGCCCTTTCTCACATTGAGAGTTGGTGCAAACTTCGCCGGTGCATCCAAACCCCGTGATATGATACGCTCTTTCACACATAAACCTCCTTATGTCTTCCTCAAAACAGCCACCATACCTACCTATTATGGCATTTCCATAGCCATTCCGAGATATATTGCCATGCAACTTTCCACCATCCAGTTTATCATGACACGTTCATCATTGTCATATTGCTTCGCATGATCATGTAGTTGACATAGTATTCGTGGCAAAGCCACCGTTCATAATTCTTTCATACATGTCACTCTTGGTTCATTGCATATCCCGGTACACCGCCGGAGGCATTCATATAGAGTCATACTTTGTTCTAGTATCGAGTTGTAAATAAATAGAAGTGTGATGATCATCATTTTCTAGAGCACTGCCCCAAGTGAGGAATAAAAAAAAGAGAGAAAGGCCATAAAAAAGAGAAGGCCCAAAAAAATGAGAGAAAAAGAGAGAAGGGACAATGTTACTATCCTTTACCACACTTGTGCTTCAAAGTAGCACCATAATCTTCATGATAAAGAGTCTCTTGTTTTGTCACTTTCATATACTAGTGGGAATTTTTCATTATAGAACTTGGCTTGTATATTCCAACAATGGGCCTCCTCAAGTGCCCTAGGTCTTCGTGAGCAAGCAAGTTGGATGCACACCCACTTAGTTTCTTTTGTTGAGCTTTCATATATTTATAGCTCTAGCGCATCCGTTGCATGGCAATCCCTACTCCTTGCATTAACATCAATCGATGGGCATCTCCACAGCTCATTGATTAGCCTCGTTGATGTGAGACTTTCTCCTTTTTTGTCTTCTCCACATAACCCCCATCATCATATTCTATTCCACCCAAAGTGCTATGTCCATGGCTCGCGCTCATTATTGCGTGAGGGTTTATAAGTTTGAGATTACTAAAGTATGAAACAATTGCTTGGCTTGTCATCGGGGTTGTGCATGATGAGGGCATTTTTGTGTGACGAAGATGGAGCATGACTAAACTATATGATTTTGTAGGGATGAACTTTCTTTGGCCATGTTATTTTGAGAGGACATAATTGCTTAGTTAGTATGCTTGAAGAATTATTATTTTTATGTCAATATGAACTTTTATCTTGAATCTTTCGGATATGAATATTCATGCCACAATTAAGAAGAATTACATTGAAATTATGCCAAGTAGCACTCCGCATCAAAAATTCTGTTTTTATCATTTACCTACTCGAGGACGAGCAGGAATTAAGCTTGGGGATGCTTGATACGCCTCCAACGTATCTATAATTTTTGATTACTCTATGCTATATTACTTCTATTTTGGACATTATTGGGCTTTATTATTCACTTTTATATTCTTTTTGGGACTAACCTACTAACCGGAGGCCCAGGCCAGAATTGCTGTTTTTTTGCCTATTTCAGAGTTTCGCAGAAAAGGAATATCAAACGGAGTCCAAACGGAATGAAACCTTCGGGAACGTGATTTTCTTAACGAACATGATCCAGGAGACTTGGACCCTACGTCAATAAACAAAAGAGGAAGCCACGAGGTAGGGGAGCGCGCCTACCCCCCTAGGGCGCGCCCTCCACCCTCGTGGGCCCCCTGTTGCTCCACCGACGTACTCCTTCCTCCTATATATACCTACGTACCCCCAAACAGATACGGAGCCAAAAACCTAATTCCACCGCCGCAACCTTCTGTACCCACGAGATCCCATCTTGGGGCCTGTTCCGGAGCTCCGCCGGAGGGGGCATCGATCATGAAGGGCTTCTACATCAACACCATAGCCTCTCCGATGGAGTGTGAGTAGTTTACCTCAGACCTTCGGGTCCATAGTTATTAGCTAGATGGATTCCTCTCTCTTTTTGGATCTCAATACAAAGTTCTCCCCCTCTCTCGTGGAGATCTATTCGATGTAATCTTCTTTTGCGGTGTGTTTGTTGAGACCGATGAATTGTGGGTTTATGATCAAGTTTATCTATGAACAATATTTGAATCTTCTGAATTCTTTTATGTATGATTGGTTATCTTTGCAAGTCTCTTCGAATTGTCAGTTTGGTTTGGCCTACTAGATTTATCTTTCTTGCAATGGGAGAAGTGCTTAGCTTTGGGTTCAATCTTGCGGTGTCCTTTCCCAGTGACAGTAGGGGCATCAAGGCACGTATAGTATTGTTGCCATCGAGGATAACAAGATGGGGGTTTTATCATATTGCATGAATTTATCCCTCTACATCATGTCATCTTGCTTAAGGCGTTACTCTGTTCTTATGAACTTAATACTCTAGATGCATGCTGGATAGCGGTCGATGTGTGGAGTAATAGTAGTAGATGCAGGCAGGAGTCGGTCTACTTGTCTCGAACGTGATGCCTATATACATGATCATACCTAGATATTCTCATAACTATGCTCAATTCTGTCAATTGCTCAACAGTAATTTGTTCACCCACCGTAAAATACTTATGCTCTTGAGAGAAGCCACTAGTGAAACCTATAACCCCGGGTCTATCTTCATCATATTAATCTTCCAACACTTAGTTATTTCCGTTGCTTTTTACTTTGCTTTTATTTTACTTTGCATCTTTATCACAAAAATACCAAAAATATTATCCTATCATTTCTATCAGATCTCACTCTCGTAAGTGACCGTGTAGGGATTGACAACCCCTTATCGCGTTGGTTGCGAGGATTTATTTGTTTTGTGTAGGTGCGAGGGACTCGTGCGTAGCCTCCTACTGGATTGATACCTTGGTTCTCAAAAACTAAGGGAAATACTTACGCTACTTTGCTGCATCACCCTTTCCTCTTCAAGGGAAAACCAACGCAGTGCTCAAGAGGTAGCAGTCACCACCAGAGCCTTTTGCAGGCGAAGACCGCTTTTGTCAGGATAAGCTGTACTAGCTGTCCCCTTTCAAATTGGTCGTTGTTGGCTCCCTTCCCGCTCAATATTTGGGAAGAGGACCAGGGCCTATATAAGTAGAACTAGCCACCACCGTAGGGGGCATCTCATCTTGGGTGATCCTCACCCACACACAGAGCGCAAGAACACCTCAACCTCAGGAGGTTGTTCTTCCCCTTTTAACTGTTCATCCATAGCCCCAAGAGGCAATCCACCACCACCACACTTGTCGTGGAATCATCACGGCAGATGTCCTTAGTGTCAGGACTTGGTCGCGAGGCCAACGCATCTATGTGGTAGCTTGAGAGGGGTTGAGCAGAATCGAGAGACGCAACACAAGACAAGGATTTAAACAGCTTCGGGCCCCGAGAAACATCATCCGGCAATAACCCTACAGGCTGTTTGAGGCTAGATCTCATTACGCTCATGAGGGAGTCGCCGTAAACCAGCTCTCCTCTAATTGTGTCTAGCCCTAGAGATGATTGATTGTTTTATGTCCCTCTTTGGGGAGCCCTGCCCCTCCTTATATATGTTGAAGGGGCGGGTTACATGTGGAGTCCTATTAGGATTAGGACTAGTCTATCTGTAATACAAACCGGATACAAGTCCGGGCCTTTAACTCCTTGTAAGGTAATATTCTTCACGCCTTTCCTCTTAAACCGGCCCACCATTAATATAAACCAGCCCTCTGGGTTCTGGGCCTTGTCATCCGTCTGTCCCGCCCGCCTGGTCACCAGTGAATTATAATGTCCAGACAGGTTGCTTGTAAACCGCCAGGTCAGGGCGGGTCGCCAGTGAATTGCCAAGTGTCAGCAGGATCTCAAATAAACCGCCAAGTCCGGCCGGGTTATACTTCCGGCCGGTTTACGCTGCGGGGTATATCCCCGACATTAGCCCCCAAATTTAGCTTGGATTTATCCATGGTAAACTTATGCTGCAAAATAAACACAAGAACAAATTTGACAGGTTGTGCTCCGGGTTAAGAATTCCTGTAAGCCGGCACCTGATCATCCTTAAATCCTTGTCATTCCTCCTTCTAGAAAATCCAGGTCAATAACCAGCTTCATACTTAAATTGCTAACGTTGGTTTCTCATAGAAAAATATTGTGAAGAATAATCCACTTGAGTCGGCTTCCAAAGCACCGGCTTAAGAAATATTGGTCTTGAAATACTCATCTGATATTCAGCCGGTTTGAAGATGTAAAACTTGTCGGTTTAATATTACCAAAATTGCCGGTTTGTGAATACCGATGGCACCGAGTCATAATTTTTGCCGTCACCGGGTCATAATTATTGATGACACCGGGTCAATCTGGCTTGCTCAAAAAACAGAGAATTTGAAAATATTTCTCCGATAATAATATAATACCTGTAGCCCCCAAGTCTTGAGCAGAAGAAAGTGATGGCTTAAGACTTGCTTCAATATAAATACCGCCACTTTGAAGAAATCCATGTTCATCTTAGTAAAAACTGAATACTCCATATATGTAGCCCCCAAGTGCCAGGTTGTCTTGCTTGCAGCAACCTGGGACTTGAAATTGCTTTATGCTCATAAAAACTTCAACCAGGGTAGCCCGCAAGGGCCGGGTCATTATGCAATAATGAGCAGGGACTTTGTAAATATAATCATGTAAACTTGAGCAGTGATGTGTAGCCCCCAAGGGCCAGCTTAGTTAGGTAAAACTGAGCTGGGACTTGATATATACTTCAATGAAAATAACATCTTATGATGTAACTCCATCATGGGGCTTGAACCCGCGTCCATAAGGTTAAGAGCTTTGTGCTTTACCAACTAAGGAGTAGACCCTTCAATATAACGGATTAAGACTTGTGTACCTTGAATTGTTGACAGGAGCAATTGGTAGCTCCCAAGGGTCGGCTCATTATGATGTGATGAGTCGGGTCTTCAATAAGGCCAAAAAATGACTTTGCATTAGCCCCCAAGTGTCATGGTGCATGCTTGCAGCAACATGAGACTTGCATATTTGATATAATCTCAACTTATATAATGTAACCCCAAGTGCCGGGTTGTCAGCCTGCAGCGACTCGGGACTATTCCTTCAATTGTAGAATAAATTATATCCATTGATAATAGCCATCGCGCTGAAGTGACTTTGAAAACCTCAATCATAATACTGGTTATTGATAACCATAATAAAATCCAGCCATGTTGGCTATTCAAGATAATATAATCCGGTATGACAACCTTATTCATTCAATATCATAATGAAAATTCAGCCAAGTTTGGCTATTTGAATAATATAACCCAATGATTTATAAGCGCATGATTCCAATGGCGCAATCCAAATATATACTGGCGACTTATAGTCCAATGCCAGGCTGGGTTAACAAACACCGGATAATTTCTCATCATATACTGGCGACTTATCGTCTTAAAGCCAGGCCGGTTTAATAAACGCCGGTGATTTATAATCATGCTTTATTCAACCTGTTTATGCATATAACAAGTTTAAAGTGTCCTGGCGGTTTACCGCCGGACGGGTCATAATGCCCAACATATAACCCGGATTTATAACCAAGGCTGCATTTAAAAATAATCAAATATGAAATATATCATATCTGTGACATTGAATCACATCGTTGGTTTACCAACTTTTTGTAGTAAGGGTGATAACCCAAATCTTGAGTATTGATAACGCAAACCATGTTATGCTGGTATATAATAAGTGATGCCGGGTTATGATAACCACCGGTTCATACGGATGCCCTATAATCAGGCCGGGCCATGGGACGCCGGTTTAGCTCAAAACTTTAATAAGGGAGAAACAAAAAAACTGATCAATAAAACCCAGAGGAAAACTTGTAGTCGAGGCTTTTCAAGGGCTGCCAGGCGCAAATGCGAGGCTTTTCAAGGGCTGCCAGGCCCAAATGCGAGGCTTTTCATGGGCTGCTAGGCCACTGAGTTAAACCGTTTTTCAAAGCCTTTTAAGATGGTCCTCCGTCTTTAACCAATCGCCGGTCTATCATTGACAAGTTCAGGGCTTATCCGATTGACTTGTCAAGTTGGCGGGTCATACCAGGCTTACCTGGGCGGAGTGACTTACTTAATGAAGGCAGGTTAACCCGGGGTGCCTATGTTTGAGTTGTTCTTGACAACACTCTTTGGCCCCCATGTAATGGCATTGCGCCAGCCAAAAGGTGTAGCTATGGTTTGTACACAACCAAGCCCCCCAGTGACTTACTGTCGTGGCTTTTGAGCCAGCCAAGTGGTGTAGCTATGGTTCAAACATGACCAAGCCCCTAAGTGACTTTCTTTCGTGGCCTTGAGCCAGCCAAGAGGTGTAGCTATGGTTCAAACATGACCAAGCCCCCAAGTGACTTTCTTTCGTGGCCTTGAGCCAACCAAGAGGTGTAGCTATGGTTCAAATATGACCAAGCCCCCAAATGACCATTGAAGCAGGGTACCTATGTTTGAGTTGTGCTTTGCAACAGACTCTCTTTGGTCCCTTTAATCTGGGTACTAAGCCCCCAAGTGATATATTTCTGAGTTGTGCTCGCCGGGTGCCTATGTTTGAGTTGTGCTGTGCAACAAACTCTCTTTGGTCCCTGTAATTTTTTCTGAGAACTCGAACTTGCGAGAGATGAATTCTTTTTAACCGGAATTTTGAACCGGATATTGAGAGCTTCAAAGCTTTGTGGGAGACATCTTTCCCTTGAACCGGACTTTAAACTGGAATTTTCATTTTCAGCCGGAAATTTTCTGACGGCCTTTAAACTTTCATCAATATAACAGTAGCCTCCAGGACCGGGTTATTTTTCCCTCCATCGTCCTGGGGTTCTTGAATTTGCTGAAACTGGCAAGATTTGCCGAATCATGTCATCGTAGCCCCCGAGTCTCAAAGGTGACTCGAGGAGTTGGCTTGAGACTCTCCATATTTGACTGTGAGGTAAACCGGCATAACTTGTATATCATTGGTGTTGATAGCATGATGTGAATCCACAGAAGGTTGAGGTGACTGCGGCGGGTTATAAACGATCCCGCATGAGCCGTGTCAGCAACTCGGCCAATGGTTCCTTCCAACTGGTGATTTGAAGTTAACCAAAACTGTAGTGGCGGCGACTTGTGTGCCTGCTCATTGAGCCATCCAGTGCAAACGGCGGTTGATGATAATTTGCCTCCAATTTGAAAGAAAAAAAACCGGGGTACCCAAGCTGTGACTTGCTCATACTCAATAAACAGCTCATGCAGACTGGTGCGGCCCGGTATGTTGATGTAGACCAGGCCGCGGGAGACGGACGACCTGTGCACGCTTTATTGGGTAATTCGCACGGTCCTGACGAGTTGATGCGGACTGGACCGCGATATAAACCGGCATGGGTTATCCAATAGCTCGGCGATATAATAATCCCTTTTTGCAGTAGACAATTTGTCCTGCATTGGAAAACTTGCAAGCCAGAGTAATTGCTCTTTTTAAAGAAAGCAATACATAGTATGAAAATATAATGGATGAATTTCACCTGATATGTTAAGCCAGAAAAAAAATCCACCACGGAGTTGATGATCACCACGCTGAAACTGAAATCAATCACGGGCGAGTCAGCCATGCGAGCAAACGGATGAATCGGCCGCGGCATCTGTACAACAGTACAGACGAGCAAGTTGTCCTTCGCGTTGTAAACCGGCGCGGACACATGAACCGGCGGCGAGTGCAGACGGGCGAGTCGTCCGTGGCATTGTAAGGCGGCGCGGACGGGCGATTCAGCCGACATGTTGATGCAAATTGGACCGCAACACACTCGTGAAGCTGTACAGCACAGCCGACCGTGCATCCGCGGTGTAATGGCATAAACAATTGTCCTGTGTAAAAATATTACAGGGCAGAGTAATTGTTCTTTAACAAAAAACAATAAGTGTTTAATAGATAAATTTAGATGGATATCACCTGATGTTTGTGAACGACACATGATCTGTGCATAAAGCCCATTAATTAACCTGTCACTTTGGATAGGCCGGACCCCAGGGCGGACAGTAAACGACCGCAGCATCAGAGGCGTCACAGACAGATGAATCGGCTGTAGTGTCGTAAGCCAGTTCGGGCGGGAGAGTCGGCCGCGACGCTGTAAGCTGGTGCGGACACGTGAACTGCCACGAGGGCAGATGAGCGAGTCGTCCGTGGCACTGTGCCGATTGATGTTGGCACGCCTCCATCTCCGCAGTATAATGCCACGTTGTAATGAATAATTCTCCTGCATATAAAAAATACCGTAGAGCAAAGTAGTTGTGCTCAGAGTAATTAAAGTATACTAAGAAAATGTATAGGAGAAATAACACCTGATTTATTTTTTGGACGCATGAACGCGGACGCTGATGATAAAAGCATAGCAAATGTCTGATGTGACCCTAGCACTGTGGCCTCATAAAAAGGGCATTTAACCACCTCTTGGGTTTGATCTCAAAAGCTTTTAACTGCTGCCTTTTAGCTGTTTCAATAAAAAGCTCGGCGGGTTCCCAGTAGCAGAAACCGCGGCGGTAACAGGCGGCTCAGATGCCGGGCAGAGCAGCGCAGGATGGCTGCAGCCACAGAAAGCGTGCGGGCGGTTCGTGGTGGTCGGCGGCTCGATCCGTGGCTTGCTGTATAGATTATCCTTTCCCAAAACCTGAGTCTTCACGTCGATAATACTCAAGTACTTGGTGGACCCTTTATGCGAACTGTAGCAGCGGAGTCACGCAAGCAGCGACAAAGGAGTCCAAGTCCATCTTCGTGTCCGGGTCGTGGCCGCTCTGGCCAATTTGTTTTCTTTGAGTCGTGATCTGACGAGTAGATGATTGTTCTTTTCCTTCTTTGAGTCGTGATCCGACGAGCAGACTAGTACTGTCCTCGGGACTTGATTTCACTTTCACCCAGTCACATGTTGAAATAGTACGTGATGATTCCTTGGATCTGACTTGAGTCCACAAGTCATAGAGTAAACATGAGCAGCTATTGTTGACTACCTCGGGACTTGGAACCTACTGATCTGCCATGGAGTAAATCACCATTACTTTATACAAAATATCTGGTCTCTGGACCGGCTAGATAGCTCGATTCCTACTTGTCTTCCTGCGTTGCAGCGATCTGTGCAGTTGGTATTGCCATCGGACCCGGTGATCAGAACGAAGACCCAAACCATGCTGATTCTGGCGACTTACAGATCGGATTTGATGTGGTGACGAAACTGGCTGTAGCGGAAAAACAATGATCTCGGCGACTTGCGTCGGCGACTCACGGCAACGAAAAAATTGTAACCCTAAGTTCTTTTGAACCTTAAATCCCAGATCTTAAACCTGGACTGATGAACTTGAAGCTGATATAAATCTTTCTGAACCGGCTTTCTTCATCCGGAAAAACTGCAAACTTCTCGATCCCTGAGAGAGATCCCTTCAAGAACTCAACACCACCGTGCGCGTGGCCCCACGGTGTGCGCCAACTGTCGTGGAATCATCACGGCAGATGTCCTTAGTGTCAGGACTTAGTCGCGAGGCCAACGCATCTATGTGGTAGCTTGAGAGGGGTTGAGCGGAATCGAGAGATGCAACACAAGACAAGGATTTAAACAGCTTCGGACCCCGGGAAACATCATCCGGCAATAACCCTACATGCTGTTTGAGGCTAGATCTCATTACGCTCATGAGGGAGTCACCGTAAACCGGCTCTCCTCTAATTGTGTCTAGCCCTAGAGATGATTGATTGTTTTCTGTCCCTCTTTGGGGAGCCCTGCCCCTCCTTATATATGTTGAAGGGGCGGGTTACATGTGGAGTCCTATTAGGATTAGGACTAGTCTATCTGTAATACAAACCGGATACAAGTCCAGGACTTTAACTCCTTGTAAGGTAATATTCTTCACGCCTTTCCTCTTAAACCGGCCCACC
Source organism: Triticum aestivum (assembly GCF_018294505.1). Classification (NCBI taxonomy): domain Eukaryota; kingdom Viridiplantae; phylum Streptophyta; class Magnoliopsida; order Poales; family Poaceae; genus Triticum; species Triticum aestivum. Next base: position 18,455,685 of record NC_057805.1, read on the forward strand.
ATTAATATAAACCGGCCCTCTGGGTTCTGGGCCTTGTCATCCGTCTGTCCCGCCCGCCTGGTCAACAGTGAATTATAATGTCCAGACAGGTTGCTTGTAAACCGCCAGGTTAGGGCGGGTCACCAGTGAATCGCCAAGAGTCAGCAGGATCTCAAATAAACCACCAAGTCCGGCCGGGTTATACTTCCGGCCGGTTTACGCCACGGGGTATATCCCCGACAACACTGTAGTAGGGTATTACACCACAACGGTGGCCCGAACCAGTATAAATCTTGCGTCCCTCGTGTTGTGAGTTCGTTGAGTTTGCCCTTGAGATCTTAGCAAGCTAGGACGTGGATCTGTAGGGGGAGAACTTCGTGCGCACTCCACAGTTCGAACCTTAAGGGTTTTGCCGGAACCCGTGATCCGACATTTGGCGCACCAGGTAGGGGTGCGCTGAAGCTTCCCTTCCGTCGCTCCGCGTCACGTCGCTTCATCGTCCCCATGGCGGACGCACGCCGCGCCCGCGCCGAGCGCCGGTCTGCCCTCGCCACCCGCGTTGCTCAGACGGCCCCTGTCGGCGGGCCACCCCGTCGCTCTCCGTCGCCTGCCGCCAACTCCGCCACTGGCCCGATGGGGAACGAGCAGCAAGCGTCCTCGTTGCACCCTCGGTGCGACAGGACGGCCGCACCGCCACTCCATCGCTGACTCCCGCTGGTTCGTCATCTCACGCTCGTCGCGCTCCCACGGACGCACGGGCTGTGCTCCTCATGTCGCACGAGCTCTTGCGCTACCGCCCGGTCGACGACCTCTACGAGGACTGGCTCAACCGCATCGTCGAGCTTGTCAGCGCCGCAGGGGGCTCTCCTGCGCCGTCCCTCTCGCTGCCTCGCCCTCCGCCAGCTACAGGCGACGTAGCTCATGGAGCACCTCCACCACCTCTGCACCAAGACAGCGCCCTGGCGCCAAGGCGCGCGGCTCCACGGCGCGACCCACCACGTCCGGCGCCCGCGCGTGAAGAAAGAAGCTGTCAAGAAGTCCCTCGACCGCAAGAGAACGCTCCGCCACTCCTCGCACCGCCGTGCCAGGATCGTTTGCTGCGTCAAGGGCCCGCGCCGCCTGCTGTAGCGGCGTGCGGGCTCCAAGACCAAGATCCACCTCCAAGACGGGCCCCGGTGACCACAGCCGGCTGTCGCGCCTTCACCACCGAGCTGCGTAGCGTCGCCTGGCCGGGCAAGTTCAAGCCGGACCTGCCTCCTCGCTATGACGGCACCCCGACCCCGCAGAGTTCCTGCAGCTCTACGAGCTGAGCATCTAGGCGGCCAACGGCGACGAGAAAGTCATGGCGAACTAGTTCCCTATGGCGCTCAAAGACAGCGCTCATTCATGGCTCCTGAACCTGCCTCCAGGCTCGATCTCCTCCTGGGATGAGATGCGCGACCGCTTCGTCGCCAACTTCCAGGGCACTCGTGACCGCCCACCGGCCGCGGGTGACCTGCGTCGCGTCAAGCAACAACCAGGAGAGACCCTCCAGAAGCACATGCAGCGCTTCAACAACGTTCGTCTCAAGATCCCCAAGGTGACGGACGAGGCCATCATCTCCGTGTTCTCTGATGGCGTCCGTGACGTCAAGATGAAGGAGGAGCTCGCCATCCACGAGGAGCTATGCACGTCCCTGGAGCTGTTCAACCTGGCGACCAAGTGCGCAAGAGCCGAGGAGGGGTGCCTCTCCCTCCTCGAGCTCCCGGCTGCGGACCCAGAGGAGAAGAAAGCTAAGGCCAAGGACGTGAAGCGCAAGCGAGCAGCCGTGCTCGCGGCGGAGCCGGACACCAAGCGCGGCAGAGACCAGCCCGAGTCATCCAAGAGCAGCCGACTGTTCTGCGCCTTCCATAACCTGCATACCCACAACACCAACGACTGTCAAGAGCTCAGAGGCATTCGGGAAGGATGCTTTGGTCGACACCCCAAGCGCAACGACCGGGGCTATGGCCGAGGAGGAGGACGTGGTGGCGGACGCTGGGACGACCGGGGCCCGTGCCAGGAGTGGCGCGACCGGCCTCGTGAGGATCGCTAGCAGGATCAGCCTCTCGAGGGCGCTTGGAGGGACCAGCCTCGTGAGGATCGTCCTCAGGGCAACGCCGGTATTCCCCCACTACTGCCGCCGCCAAGAAGGAATGACGACCACCATCAAGACGAGGGGGCCGGGGGCTTCCAGGAGCCGCGTGCTATCGCCTGCATCTTGGGCGGAGCTCAGGCCCCAGCCTCGCAGCGTATCTCCAAACAGTTTGCTTGTGAAGTGAATGCAGTCCTCCCCAAGCTTGAGGCCACACACCCGCTCAGGTGGTCCATGTGCACCATCACCTTCTGTTCGGCAGATCAACTCAAGTGCGCGGCTACCGCAGGCGCCCTCCCGATGCGTTGCTCTCCAGTCATCAGCAACGTGCAAGTCACTAAGACCCTCATCGACGGTGGCGCAGGGCTCAACGTCCTGTCCGTCGACACGTTCGATAACCTCCAAGTGCCGTATGATCAGCTTCAGCCCACCAAGCCTTTCTCAGGAGTGACCGACGGCTCCACTACCCCGATCGGGCAGGTCCGCCTTCCCGTCACCTTCAGAGAACGCAAAAACTACCGCACCGAACTCATCGACTTCGACGTCGCGCACATCCGTCTGCTGTACAATGCCATCCTCGGGTATCCAGCCCTGGCCAAGTTCATGGCGGTGACCCATCACAGCTAGAATGTCCTCAAGATGCCGGGAAGCAGCGGAATCATCATGGTCCCATGCGAAGAAAGAGATGCGGTGTGCTCCCTTGAGCATGCCTTCCAAGCTGCAGCAATCGACGACCCCGACAGCAAGGGCGAGTGCCCTCCTGTGGCCACCCCCAAGAAGAAGAAGCAGTTGCGCCGTGTAGGACCTCAGGAGGGTGGCGTCACGACTGGAACCTTGTCAGGATCAGCGCCCACGCCAGGGGCACCTCCCTCCATCGCATAGGAAGGCGCGCCCAGCGCCCTTCTCGGGCAGGGCTCGAGGGCTCTCTTCTGGAGGGCCTCAGACCTTGCCAACATCACGAGGGAGGCGCTCGGGCACACCCTAGAGGCGTGCTTCACGGCACGTCTCCCTCAGGAGAACACGGGGCGAGGAGCGCCCACCGCTCAGGAGTTCATCACCAGGACCACTCAGGAACTGCAAGACGCAAGGGCCATGCGCGGCGACCGCCGCTCGCGAGGCGCAGCTCCCCATCCAGGCGAGGATGCTGGGCTGCGCGTCTGCATTGACGTCCCAGGGCTCAACACAGCTACGTTCGCATGCCTTTTGGCCTGCCGAGCGTGTCGTCCGCCTATCAGCGCAACTTGCAGCGCGTCCTGGTGACTCAGGAGGCCAGGCATCACGCCGTCCTGACGGAGATGGAGAAGGTCCTCAAGGAACCGCCTGGACCCCCAGAGCCTCCCGAGGCTCAGGGCCTCGGTGGCTCGTGAGGAGCAACCCCTTCACCGCATACCTCCAGCTGCTCCGACATCCCTTCATTGACAGAACCAGGTGACATTTTCCAAGTTTATTTATCTGGGAGCGCCCCTCGGGCTGCATCATTCCCAGCCCGCGTGGGTCCGTCCCTGTGGCATGTACCCCTTTTTCTTATGTCTTTAGCTTACCTTGCTGGGGGCGCCCCTCGGGCTGCATCATCCCCAAGCCGCTCGGGCCGGACCCGGTGGCATGTATCTTCCCTGCATTTACTTAAGCCAGTATGTTTCCCATGCTTAGTCTACCTGTGACTATCACCTGTTTGAATCTCACCTCCCACGGGGGCTACTCACGCTGGCACGGCGCTTGTGCATGGGTCCGTCCCTGCAACGTCGATAAATCTGAGCGGTCGAGCTCTGGCTCGCGGCACGCCCCACGTACGTCACCTCACCAGGCCCTCAGTGCCTTCGTCTCCTCGCAAAGCAACCGGCGGCGGACTGGCAACCATAATGGCAAACTGTGTTTCTCCTTGTGCTGGCTTGCAGGAAACTAATGAGAATGACAGCAGGCGGCACCGCGAGCTCCCTCTTCTCCCATGCAATCCGGTTGCGCGTTAAAAGGGGGGCTCCTGAGCATCGCGACTCAGGAGCTCCTACTGGCTCTCCAGCCCTCACCCCCTGGCCTTGACCACGGCACCTGACCTGGCATACCAGCGGCGGCTGAGCTCACTCGAGGGCCGGACCTGAGGACGCAGAGCATGAAGGAGGGCGTGGAGAAGAGGGGGAGGCTTGCATGGACCTGGCGTAGCTACGCATTAACACGGCGCATCGCAAGGAATCGACCCCAGACCACTAAGATAAGTCTCGCGCTCAGATCGGCTAATCGTTGGAGCCTAGGGGTCACGCTCACCACAGCCCTGTTGCGGCAACGTTGCCTCCCTTTCTTACCTAACCACGGCTGCTTGAGCGTTAATGGGGACCTCCTGAGCATCGCGCCTCAGGGGCTCTACTGGACCTCGGGCCGCTCACCTCCTGGCCGTGACCACGGCACGCGACCTGGCATACCAGCGACGGCTGCAGCTTGCCTGGGGACCGGGACCTGTCAGCGTAGAGCAACGAGCCGTCGCGAGGTTGGAAAGGGGAGACCGAGCCTAAACAGAACATGCATTCGCATAACAGGGATAGTATCAACAAAAGACATTACAGACCCTTTACACACCCCCACCGGGTACTTCTTGACTCCTCGCAGGGAACAAAAGACGAGAACTTAGGGGAGTCCTATCTGCACCGTCCCGCGGCCGATGCCATCATCAACAGTGAGTCGTGGGAGGCTGGCGCCAACCCCATCCAGATCAGCGACAGCGGCGGCTGGACGCTGCAGCCCTGCTCCGGGCGCGGCGAGAGCTCGGGGGCACGTAGCTGTCGTCGCTCGTCTCCGGAGTCTCATAGAGCTCAGGAGAACCGCTGGACGCCCAAGGGTCGCTGCTACTGGAGGAGCCGCAAGCCGGGCGCGCATCGTCCTGGGCAACACTCCAGGCGGCGGCCCTCCGCATCGAAGACCTTGAAGAACAACGTGGATGCGCCATCATAATTAAAGTGGATCACGAGGGCGACCTCAGCATGGCAAAGCCGTGCAACCTCACCCCAGCCACGGGTCATGAAGATCTTGCCGGAGGAGACCACTTCAAGCTCTGCTCCGGTCACCGGGGCGTCGCAGTCAGCATGCTGCAACCAGAGCTCGAGGGGTCCCCTCGGCGGCATCACGTCGGAGAAGAACCGTGGGAAGCGGATCCAAGTGCTTGGGGGCATCGCTGCCCACAACACGAGCTTGCGAGAGGAGTCCGGAACGTGGATTCCAGGGGCGACGGCGCGTGCCGCCATGGCGTGGCGGCCGCCGTCGCGGCGCGGGCGGCGCCGCTCGTCGCTCCTTCCTCCCGAGCCCTCGGCTTGGGCATATAAGGGCAGCGGATAACCTGGAGGCAGCCGTTCGCACCAGGGCCTCGTCACTTCCGCCCTCACGACAATGTCGCTACGGTGGACTGGCCTCTTCTTCGGCGGAAGCGGCCTTGGCTCGTTGCGGGGAGCCTTTCCTTTCTCCTCGGCGGAGAACCTTCGGATCGACGCCATGGGAATTTCTACTGGCAGAGGAGCAAGGAGGAAGAAGGAAGCGGACTGGGAAGAGATGGGCGACGGGGGCTCTACCCCCTCCCCATTTATAGCAAGAGAAGGCCAACTAGCGCCCCCCACGATCACAGGTAATGATGGTTTTCCCTTGCATGTCGCAGGGACTTGTCAAGTCGGACAGTTGCCGAGGCAGCGTGGGGAAGCAGAGATGCCCACGTCCAATCAACCGCCACGCGTCGACCAAGGCCGCAGGCTATTGGGGCCCGCCTTGGGCCCGGGGGCTACTGTCGGTGTTCTGGGAACGGGGGTCCCCAGACTTGCCTGCCTGCGGCCCATGGCGTGGCTCAGCGCGTGGGCCCGTACGACCCATCTTCATCAACAAGGCATTCAAGACCCTCGCGAGGGGCCAAGCCTCGCGAGGTGGACGACACAAGACCTCCTCAGGAGCGGCCTCACCAGGTTGGCTCGCGAGGGGTGGAGAGATCAAGGCAAGGCAAACCTCGCGAGGTTCTTGTGACGTGAGCCATGACGATCAAGATTAGGCGGGCGCCAGGCGAGCGCCAGCGCGTGCAGTGTCCTTGTTTCCCCTTTGGTGCTAAGGAAGCGAGCGCAGGCGCGGAGTACTGAGGTGTCAAGCAAAGGTTTCCATATCGGTGCAACGAGACAAGACCAGCAGGATGGCAAGACGGAGGTCACCATGGAGCCCGAGGCGGCGTCACCACTAGCGCCTTCTGCAGGCGAAGACCGCTTTTGTAAGGATAAGCTGTACTAGCTGTCCCCTTTCAAATTGGCCGTTGTTGGCTCCCTTCCCGCTCAATGTTTGGAAAGAGGACCAGGGCCTATATAAGTAGAACTAGCCACCACCATAGGGGGCATCTCATCTTGGGTGATCCTCACCCACACACAGAGCGCAAGAACACCTCAACCTCAGGAGGCTGTTCTTCCCCTTGTAACTGTTCATCCATAGCCCCAAGAGGCAATCCACCACCACCACACTAGAGTAGGGTATTACACCACAACGGTGGCCCGAACCAGTATAAATCTTGCATCCCTCATGTTGTGAGTTCGTTGAGTTTGCCCTTGAGATCTTAGCAAGCTAGGACGTGGATCGGTAGGGGGAGAACTTCGCGCGCACCCCAGAGTTTGAACCTTAAGGGTTTTACCGGAATCCATGATCCGACAAATGAGTTAGTTGCGGGATGATGCATTACGGAACGAGTAAAGAGACTTGCCGGTAACGAGATTGAACTAGGTATGGTGATACCGACGATCGAATCTCAGGCAAGTAACATACCGATGACAAAAGGAACAACGTATGTTGTTATGCTGTTTGACCGATAAAGATCTTCGTAGAATATGTAGGAGCCAATATAAGGATCCAGGTTCCGCTATTGGTTACTGGCCGGAGATGTGTCTCGGTCATGTCTACATAGTTCTCGAACCCGTAGGGTCCGCACACTTAACATTCAATGATGATTTGTATTATGAGTTATGTGATTTGATGTATCGAAGGTTGTTCGGAGTCCCAGATAAGATCACGGACATAATGAGGAGTCTCGAAATGGTCGAGACATAAATATCGATATACTGGAAGGCTATATTCGGACATCGGAAAGGTTCCGAGTGATTCGGGTATTTTTCGGAGTACCGGAGAGTTACGGGAATTCGCCGGGGGAAGTAGTGGGCCTTAATGGGCCATACGGGAAAGGAGAGAAGGGCCTCAAGGGGTGGCCGCGCCCCCCCATGGCAAGTCCAAATTGGACTAGGGAGGGGGCGGCGCCCCCTCTCTTTCCTTCTCCCTCTCCTACTCCTTCCCTCTCTCCCCTCTTGGAAAAGGAAGGGGACTCCAACTAGGATTGGGAATCCTAGTTGGACTCCCCTATAGGCGCGCCCCTCCTAGGCTGGCCTCCTCTTCCCCCCTCCTTTATATACTTGGCCAGGGGGCACCCCATAGACACAGCAAGTTGATCTTTTAGCCGTGTGCGGTGCCCCCCTCCATAGTTACACACCTCGGTCATATCGTCGTAGTGCTTGTGATTTGATGTACCGAAGGTTGTTCGGAGTCCCGGATGAGATCACGGACATGACGAGGAGTCTCGAAATGGTCGAGACGTAAATATCGATATATTGGAAGGCTATATTCGGACATCGGAAAGGTTCCGAGTGATTCGGGTATTTTTCAGAGTACCGGAGAGTTACGGGAATTCGCCGGGGGAAGTAGTGGGCCTTAATGGGCCATACGGGAAAGGAGAGAAGGGCCTCAATGGGTGGCCGCGCCCCCTCCCCCCATGGCAAGTCCGAATTGGACTAGGGAGGGGGCGGCGCCCCCTCTCTTTCCTTCTCCCTCTCCTACTCCTTCCCTCTCTCCCCTCTTGGAAAAGGAAGGGGACTCCAACTAGGATTGGGAATCCTAGTTGGACTCCCCCTATAGGCGCGCCCCTAGTTGGACTGGCCTTCGGAGTGGTTTTATATGGAGGACTTCCCCCTTCCGGACCCTATTCGGATGGGCCTTCCTGAGTCCGACAACGCTCCCCTGAAGAAACGCCGCAGCTGGCGCCCTCGGAGCCCCCAGGAGGAAGATAACGGAGAAGTCCTTTACCTGATGGGCCGGATAAAAATGCTGGCTCAATCAGGGCTGACAATAACCGAGGTTATGTCAATATGTATAATGCGGGGGGTGCTGCCACTTCAATACCGGGGACAACCCATGTGGCACTTCAATGGAGAAGACGATGCTACCCGCTGCGGTCGTAAGGGGCCGGACTCTGTCGCTGCTCTAGCGAAGATATTGTCTGATTTATATAAGGGGGAGGAAGAGGAGTTCATCCGCATTAAGCCACGAGATGGATTCTCCATGTACAACCCTCCAAGCTGGGTAAGCTGTCACTTTTTACTCCAGACCATCCCGCATTCTTTGTCATAAATATTTACCTTGCCATTTCATAGCAGGAGCTGCAAAAAGCTGTGAGGGAGGTCCAAAGCCCGCCTCCACAACTAGAGGACCCTGACCGGGCCCTCGACCCTGGACTCGAAGAGGATCCGGACATATTTGTGGAGCTGATTGACAGGACGTTCTATCAATTGAGTTGCGTGATGCCATGGTGGCCATCACATCCGATTATCCTGGACTACTCCCTGCATCGCACGTAAGTAAAACCGGAGTCCCAACTTCCGAGAAGGATCCCTTTTCCTGCACTTCACCTGCCGCACACATATGGCGTTTTACAGGGAAGGCCCTCGGGACGCCATGCCGAACCCGCAGTGACTCACCAACGAGGGGCACCGAAGCCGGGTAGGCTTAAAAGGAAGGCGGTCAGGACTGAGACGCCGTCGCAGAGGTATGATAAAGAACCCCACTCCGTGGCTGTTGTCTTTTTAAAATATAATAACGTCCATGTTTCCTAGTAGGAAAAACGCTCGCCGGACTATATCCGGAGAGGTTGCCGATCACGCCTCCACCAGTCGGGCTCCAGAGCCGGACATAGAGGCAGATGCTAACATGGGGCCAACGCCGTATGTTCCTTCTACAGAGGATGCAGATAGGCTATCTGCTACAAATTCCGAAGTGGAGAGCGCCATGAATCACAGGCGTCGCCGGGCCGTACTCCGTGACGCTTGTTTCTCCCAAGAGGCGTTCGATGCCTTCAACTCAGGAGACGCGTACATCCAAGCTGCTCAAAATGGTCTTGCCAAAGCCACAGACCAGTATGTAAAGGATATACGGGTAAGGAAATCTAATAATTATGTATATCAGTAGCCCCTGAGACTTGAAACAGTTGGCACAGCTGATTTAAGGATCATTATTTGTGCAGGTTCTTACGGAGAAGAATACCCAATTGTCTCAAGAGCTGGAAGAGTGCAAAGCCAGCTACGGGCCGCAGTTGCCGCGCTGAAGGAGTCCGAGAAGGGCCCCTCTGGTAACACTTGTCTCTATTGCAAAGAATGACAGGTACCAGATAGTATGCGGCAAGCATGCAAATCTAACAATAGATTCTGCACATGACTCCGGAGTTAATCCGGAGGTCGTGATAGGGAATGAGCCGCATGCCCAACGACAGCTAAAGGCTGGTGAGCGCGTGCTTAAAAAGGTTAGGCAGGAGAAAAACAATCTCCAAGATGCCAATATCCAGCTGGGTGTGGAACTGAAAGATGTTCGGGCCCAGCTTGCTGACTCCGTAAAGGAGAATAAGAGGCTTCGACGCGGCATTTTCAGTAAGTGCTTGAACGAACTTTTAAAGAGTTTGGCGAAGAAACCGGCTAACAGAGTTATATCTGCAGGTATGCTGACGGGTCGTCCCGAGGAGGAGATGCCCGGGTCTGCGGGTGATCTTCTGCCGGAGTTCTCACAACTGCACGAACAAGTTCGGCAGGTGATGCAGGGCATTGCCCAAGCCTTGTGGCCATCCGTCTCCCTGCCATGAGGCATGGGGGAGCTTGTAGAGAAGCTCAAGGAAGCGCGGCGGCGCTTCCGATTATGGAAGATATCAGCCTGCCGACAAGGTGCGAGGGAAGCCTGGGCCATGGTGAAGACGCGGTATACCAAGGCTGACCCTAACCACATGGCCGAGGTCAGACCTGTGGGGCCTGATGGGAAAGAGATCCCCGTCAGTTTGGTGTATGACCAAGTAGAATTAGCCGCAAAGTATTCCCAACAGGATTGTAGGCTAGACAGCATGTTGGATGGTATAGAAGAAGAATTTAGTCAGTCTAAGTGACTGTGTCCTTCAAGTGACATATATTGTCCCTAGCCGGATTGTAAATCATTTGTCATTGCAGACCTTTTCGCTTCGACCTCTGGACCCGATAGTCCGGAGTGTATCCGAATACCCGCTCAGTTATGTAAAAACCGGGGTACGCGTGGAAACCAGGCGTAGGGGTCATAAGTGCTTGAACAGACAAGTACCCAACTAGCTATGTTATATTACATGGATAGTAAGAAACATCTTCCAGGGAGAATAGTTCCGTTAAGGGTTCCTTTCCCTGGCTACGCATGCCCTAATGTGCATGTCCGAACTGCGAAAAGAGACGCAGGCTATAAACATCTGGGGGCATGTATTAAAATAAATAAAAGTCATCTTTTGTTCACCGACCAAGTATTCCCTTAAGAACGCTAGCTTTCGGCTTCACACAGTCTGAGGTACACATCCGGCTGACCCGGCAGTAACAATGGCAGAGGTGCTCCCCTTATGCCCTAGCCGAATTAACGGGAACGTAGGGCATAAACACAAGAGCCAGGCAACCCAGCTTGGCCAAAAGTTAAGTCATATCGATGTGTATAATGGCGAAAAAAGGTACATGTGGAAGAATAACACATGTGTGGGGCATAGAGCCCGGAAAATAGTTATATTAAGCTTCTGTATAAGAAGCCCCCAGGTATAATGAGCGCGGTTAGCGCGTCAAGATTGTGTAGTCAAGACACAATTTAGCCTTTTAAGGCCTTGAAGAAAAAGGAAAAAAGAAAGAGATAAAAGACAGATAACGGATATGTAAAAAATTGACGGAGGTAAGGAGACGAACATAGAGTCCGGCACTAGGCGTCGAACCTTCGGAGTCTGGCTGCGTTCCATGGGTTTGGCTCGAGTCGATTGTCCGATGCATGCCGCAGACGGTACGCTCCACCAGTCAGAACTTGGTCAATAATGAAGGGACCTTCCCATTTGGGCTTGAGCTTGTTCTTTTTCTTCTCCGGTAGGCGTAGAACGAGTTCGCCAACGTTATAGGTTTTGGCCCGTACTTCTCTGCTTTGATACCTTCGAGCTTGTTACTGATAGAATGCGGAACGGGCTTTTGCCACGTCATGCTCCTCCTCTAGGGCGTCCAAATTGTCCTGCCGATTAAGCTCAGCTTCTTTCTCTTCATACATGCGCACTCGAGGTGAGTCATGAATTATGTCGCAGGGCAGTACCACCTCTGCGCTGTACACCATAAAAAACGGTGTGTATCCGGTAGTGCGATTCGGCGTGGTCCGCAACCCCCATAGTACGGAGTCGAGCTCCTCTACCTAGTGCATGTTTGATTCCTTTAAGGACCGCACTAATCTAGGTTTAATGCCGCTCATGATAAGACCATTTGCTTGCTCGACTTGACCATTAGTTTGCGGCTGATAGACAGAAGCATAATCGAGCTTGATGCCCATGTTGCTGCACCAAAATTTTACCTCATCGGCTGTAAAGTTCGAGCCGTTATCGGTGATGATGCTGTGGGGGACACCATAACGGTGTACAACCCCAGATATGAAGTCTATCACTGGTCCGGATTTGGCCGTTTTAACTGGTTTGGCTTCTATCCATTTGGTGAATTTATCCACCATGACCAATAAGTATTTTTTCTTATGGCTTCCCCCTTTGAGGGGTCCGACCATAGCAAGCCCCCAGACCGCAAAGGGCCAAGTAATGGGGATTGTTTGGAGAGCGGTAGGCGGCATATGGCTTTGGTTTGCAAAAAGCTGGCAACCGACGCAATGTTGGACAAGGTCCTGTGCGTCTGCTCGGGCCGTCGGCCAGTAGAAACCTGTACGGAAGGCCTTGCTTACAAGGGCCCGAGCTGCGGCATGGTGGCCGCCAAGTCCAGCATGAATTTCTTCCAAAAGTTTCCGCCCTTCCTCTTCGGAGATGCACCTTTGAAGGACTCCGGTAGCGCTTTTCTTATAAAGCTCTCCCTCGTGGACCTTGTAGGCTTTAGACAGCCGCACAATGCAACGTGCCTCGTTTGGGTCCTCAGGTAGTTCCTGCCTAGTTAGGTAGGCCAGGAAGGGTTCTGTCCACGGGGCGATGACAGCCATAATCACGTGGGCGGAAGGTGTTATTTCGGTGGCGGAGCCTCCGATTACGTCAGAGTTTTCGGTATCTGGTGTTGTGGCCAAGTCCGGACTGTTGTTGCCGGTCTCTCCTTCCCATACCACGGATGTCTTAAACAGCCTTTCCAAGAAGATATTGGGTGCGACAGGGTCGCGCTTAGCGCCGATGCGGGCGAGGATGTCCGCCGCTTGATTGTTTTCTCGGACCACATGGTGGAATTCGAGCCCCTCGAACCGAGCTGGCATTTTGAGGACGGCGTCGCGATAAGCCGCCATTTTTGGATCTTTGGCGTCGAAATCTCCATTTATTTGAGATATCGCGAGGTTCGAGTCCCCACGCACCTCCAGGCGTTGAATGCCCATGGAGACTGCCATCCGGAGACCATGTAACAGGGCCTCATATTCTGCTGCGTTGTTGGAGTCTGTGTATAGTTTTGGAGTACGTATTGGACTGTATCTCCGGTGGGGGATGTCAGGACGACGCCAGCCCCCAGACCAGCCAATATTTTAGAGCCGTCAAAGTGCATAATCCAATTGGAGTATGCGCCGTACTCTTTAGGGAGTTCGGCTTCTGTCCATTCGGCGACAAAATCAGCCGGTACTTGTGACTTAATGGCTCGCCGTGGTTTGTATATTATGTCGAACGGGAGGAGCTCAATAGCCCATTTGGCAATCCAGCCGGTGGCATCGCGGTTGTTTATTATGTCATTGAGTGGTACTTCAGAGGCCACCGTGATTGAACACTCTTGAAAGTAGTGTCGTAGTTTCCGGGATGCCATGAAGACCGCGTATGCTATCTTTTGATAATGTGGGTACCGTGATTTGCATGGAGTGAGGACAGTGGATACGTAGTATACCGGCTTTTGAAGTGGTAACTTATGTCCGTCTGTCTCTCGTTCGACGACGAGCACTACGCTTACAACTTGGTGAGTTGCCGCTATATATAACAGCATTGGTTCCCCGACATTTGGCGCGGCCAAGATTGTGTTGGTGGCCAGGATGGCTTTTATTTCTTCCAATCCGGCCGTGGCAGCATCCGTCCACTCGAAGTGTTCGGTGCGCCGAAGAAGGCGATAAAGGGGCAGTGACTTTTCTCCTAATCGGGAGATAAAGCGGCTTAAGGCAGCCACGCATCCAGTTTGTTTCTGGATTTGCTTGAGGTTTGTTGGGATAGCCAACTATGACAAAGCTCGAATTTTAGCCGGGTTTGCTTCAATTCCTCTATTAGAGACGATGAAGCCTAAGAGTTTTCCGGCGGGCACGCCGAAGACGCATTTTTCCGGATTGAGCTTGATGTCGTATGTTCGGAGATTATCGAACGTGAGCCTCAAGTCGTCTATTAAGGATTCGACATGTTTGGTTTTAATGACCACATCATCAACGTATGCCTCCACTGTTTTGCCGATCTGTGTCTCCAAGCATGTCTGAATCATGCGTTGATAGGTTGCGCCGGCGTTTTTTGAGCCCAAAAGGCATGGTGTTGAAACAGAAGGGGCCGTATGGAGTGATAAATGCCGTTGCGGCTTGACCGGACTTCGCCATCTTAATTTGATGGTATCCGGAGTATGCGTCGAGGAAACACAGTGAGTCGTGTCCTGCGGTAGCGTCGATAATTTGATCGATGCGAGGGAGGGGGAAGGGATCCTTTGGGCAAGCCTTATTAAGGTCCTTGAAGTCGACACATAGGCGCCAGAATTTGTCCTTCTATGGTACCATCACCAGGTTTGCTAGCCAGTCCGGATGTTTTATTTCTCGGATGAATCCGGCCTCCAGTAACTTGGCTAGCTCTTCTCCCATAGCTTGTCGCTTAGGCTCAGAGAAGCACCGAAGAGTTTGCTTGACCAGCTTGAATCCTTTTAGAATGTTAAGGCTATGCTCGGCCAGCCTGCATGGGATTCCCGGCATGTCTGAAGGATGCCAGACGAATATGTCCCAATTCTCGCGCAAGAACTCCCGTAGTGCGGCGTCTGCTGTGGGGTTTAACTGTGCTCCGATGGATGCTGTTTTTGTAGGGTCCGTTGGATGGACTTGGAATTTGACTATTTCATCCGCTGGTTTAAAAGAGGTGGAGTTGGATCTTTTGTCGAGTATCACGTCGTCCCTGTCCACTGTGGAGCGTAGCGTAGTTAATTCCTCGGCCGCGAGGGCTTCGGATAATGCCTCGAGGGCCAGTGCGGCTGTTTTATTTTCGGCGCGGAGTGCTATGTCCGGATCACTAGCTAGAGTGATGATTCCATTGGGCCCGGGCATTTTGAGCTTCATGTACCCGTAATGGGGTATAGCTTGGAAGATCGTGAATGCCTCCCGCCCTAGAAGGGCGTGGTATCCGCTATTGAACGGGGCCACTTGGAATGTGATTTCTTCGGACCTGTAATTCTCCGGCGTGCCGAATACCACATCCAGTGTGATTTTCCCGGCGCATCGTGCCTCCCGACTAGGGATGATTCCTCTGAAGGTCGTGCTGCTTTGCTCAATGCGGCTTCTGTCTATTTCCATTTTTCGAAGAGTCTCCTCATAGATGAGGTTTAATCCGCTGCCGCCGTCCATGAGCACTTTAGTAAGCCAAAAGCCGTCCACAATTGGACTAAGGACCAAAGCGGCTGGTGCTCGGGCTGTTCGGAATTTAGGTTCGTCACTGGCATTGAAGGTGATAGCCGTATCGCTCCATGGATTTATTGCTGCCACGTGGCAGACTTCGGCAAGGCTGCGGAGTGCTTGCTTACGCCTATTATTTGAGGCGAAGGTCTCGAAGACTGTCAGTACTGTATTGTTGTTCTCCACGGGATGGTGCTCTGCGGTATTGTTGATGAGGAGATCCTCACCGCTCTTGGCCACCTGCCAGAGTACCCAACATGCTCTAAGGCTGTGTGTTGGCATTGTATCCGCTGTACTGTGAATTTTGCATGGCCCATTGAGCCATCCCTCCAATACGGTTCCACGCCCTGCAGTGGGCTTATGTTTCTTTGTAATTGGATCGGGTGACTTACAAGAGTGCACCCTTTTAGTTCGGACTGGGGGTTTTGTCAGAGCCGGAGGATCCCAAAATTTTGTTTCGGTTTTCCAGGCGCTTTCCATCGCACAGTACTTTCATACGATGGCCGCCAAGTCGGCGAAGTATGCTATGTCACGGCGACTTATGGCGTTGAGGATTCCCCTGTCCGTGCAATTTTTGCAAAAGAATGAAATTGCGTCTTCCTCGCGATAGTCCTTAACCTTGCTCATTACAAGGAGGAATCTGGCCCAATAGTGGTGTACTGTCTCCTGGGGCTCTTGTCTAATGTGGGAAAGATCACTTATATCTGGGTGGGTGGGTAGATTTAGATCCGAACCCTGACCCGATCTGAGACCCAGGGGCGGAAGAGTTTCCGAGCTTGGAAGTTCGGGCTCCGGGATGTTGCCCAATAGGTCTGGCCCGCTGCCTGATTCTAGGTTCAAGGTTTGGGCCATGTCCTCCCGTAGACGGGTATCCGGCTCGGAGAGCTCGGGAATCCGGACATAGTTTGTCCTCAAGATAGAGGAAGAATCGCCGCATTGCTCCTCCACCACCGCTATCTGATGGGTGACCGGCGGAGAGTCAATATCCCGTTGGTCGGGTTTAAGCCCAATCCGATCATAGTCCGTAGCGACTCCCAAAGCGGCGATGCGATCCAAGAGCTCGTTCAAAGAGGAGAGCTCCATTGGATCCATCTGCTCGGTGAATTCCGAGCCGACATGGAGGCTGTTTTCGATGACCCGAGAAGTCATCGTCGGTGCAGCGGCTGAACGGGCGGTCATGACGAAACTGCCTAGTCGGAGAGTTTGGCCTACAGCCAGGGCTCCCCCAGAGGTGATGTTGTCCTTGACAACGAGGCGAGCCATCCAGCCTTATGATGACGGCACGGTGGAACTCTCAATGAAAGCACCAATGTCGGTGTCAAAACCGGCAGATCTCGGGTAGGGGGTCCCGAACTGTGCGTCTAAGGCGGATGGTAACACGAGGCGGGGGACACAATGTTTACCCAGGTTCGGGCCCTCTCGATGGAGGTAATACCCTACTTCCTGCTTGATTGATCTTGATGATATGAGTATTACAAGAGTTGATCTACCATGAGATCGCAGAGGCTAAACCCTAGAAGCTAGCTTATGGTATGATTGTTGTTGTCCTACGGACTAAAACCCTCCGGTTTATATAGACACCGGAGGGGGCTAGGGTTACACAGAGTCGGTTACAAGGGAGAAGATCTACATATCTGTACTGCCAAGCTTGCCTTCCACGCCAAGGAGAGTCCCATCCGGACATGGGACGATGTCTTCAATCTTGTATCTTCATAGTCCAACAGTCCGGGCAAAGGATATAGTCCGGCTGTCCGAGGACCCCCTAATCCAGGACTCCCTCAGTAGCCCCTGAACCAGGCTTCAATGACGACGCGCAGATTGTCTTCGGCATTGCAAGGCGGGTTCCTCCTCCGAATACTCCATAGAAGATTTTGAACACAAGGATACTGTCCGGCTCTGCAAAAAAAATTCCACATACCACCGTAGAGAGAATAATATTTCCACATATCTAATCTGCTGACGCATTTTGCAGCATGACATCACACCACGGCCCGGTCATTATTCGAACAGTTTTTCACAACCAGCCACTGCACATATTGCGAGGCGGTTTCCTTGGCACGTCTTGTTGAAGCAGAGATCGTGTCCCCTTATCACGGGATTCTCATCAATACGGGTATGGGTAACCCAACCGTGCCATCAATTACGGCGCTTGGGGAATAAGCGAGTTTACCAGGTAGGTGGGGAGGCGCATAGCTTCTTCCGCCCTTATAAAGGGACAAGGATTCACCCTTTTCACCCACGCCTTCTTCCTCCTTGCTCATCCATTCTTGCGCACTCGAGCTCCAGCGCCCAAGTTCATGTTTTTCTCCTCAAACCACTCCAAGCATGTCCGGAGCGGGAGGCAAGTGGATGGTCTCCTCCGTTACGGAGGAGAACATCACAAAGTTGCGGGGAGCCGGATATCTGGCCGCGGATATCGCGCACCGGCTGCCAGATGCGGGGCAGATCATCCCTACTCCAGAACCCCATGAGAGGGTGGTTTTCCTTACCCACTTCGTCCGCGGATTGGGATTTCCGCTCCACCCGTTTGTCCGCGGGCTGATGTTCTACTACGGGCTGGACTTTCATGATCTGGCCCCCAATTTCATCCTCAACATCTCGGCGTTTATCGTCGTGTGCGAGGCCTTCCTCCGCATCAAGCCCCACTTTGGCCTGTGGCTGAAGACCTTCAATGTTAAACCGAAGGTGGTGGTCGGCCAGCAAGCGGAGTGTGGAGGCGCCATGGTGGGCAAAATGAACAATGTCATCTGGCTCGAAGGCTCCTATGTGGAGACCATAAAGGGGTGGCAATCGGGGTGGTTCTACATCACCAAGCCACACGACACCAACTGGGTGGCGGCCCCCAAATTTCGATCCGGAATCCCCATGCGGCTTACCTCCTGGAAAGAGAAGGGCCTGTCTTGGGGTTCCCCGGTAGAGCTGACCAGACTCCAGACATGCATCAAAAACATGATGAGCAAGAAAATCAAGCTCGTCAACGTGGTCCAAGTCATGCTCTTCCGTCGGATCCTCCCGTGTCAAAGACGGGCATTCAATTTGTGGGAGTTCGACCCAGCTGAGCACCAGACGCTGTGAGAGCTCTTCGACACGACGCACAAGGACGTCTGGAAGGTGCTGTTCAAGGGCGCCGAGGTACCTCCTCCCCTTATCAAGGACCGCGGACTCAGCGCAAAGCGCCCTGCTAATCCGGTAAGTCTTTTATATCTTATAAGATGTTCATTTCCCCAGTATAACCATGCACAGAATCTAAGCCTCCACGCCGTTTAACAGGACTAGGTAGCGACAGCGGAGCGGATCGATTGTCCGGCTGCCCTACCCGAAGATCCAGTAGATGCTCTCCTAACGGAGATGCTGGTTCCGGCACCTTATGAGGTGCCGGAGAAGAAGGCCAAGAAGAAGGCCACGAGGACCAGGAAGGGTCTCCGGCGCAAGGTTATATCGGACTCATCGTCCGAAAGCACCGAGGCGCACTCCTCCCACGAAAACGAGGAGGAGGAAGAGGAAAGTTCTCCCCCCCAGCTAGGGGAGACAAGAAAAGGAAGGCCGCCCCGTCCGGGGCGGCCGAAGGGTCCAAGAAGGGAAGAACCCTCCTTCCGGACAACTCCACCACCGCCGCCTTCAGCGAAGAGGAGTGGTTGCCCAGGGACAAGCCCCTGGCAAAGTCGTAAGTATCCGGATACCATAATAGTTTTGGTATGTTTCATTTTATTGCTCCTTATCATGCCGAACATGATCATGCGGTCCCTCCAAGGCCCATATTGACGTATCCTCTTCGGATGGGTCTTTGGATCCGTTGGCGATGAACAGCGATGCACTCCCGACCGCCACCTCCCCCTGCCCTACGAACGACGCCGAGGTGTTATCTCGAAGGGTAGTAGCTCAAGGGGAGATAGTCTTGGAGGCGCCCCAAGGCGACATCCCGGACACTGGGCGCATGGGGAACAAGACTCCCAAGGGCTCCAATGGCGGGGGCAACAAGTTAGGTCCCCAGCCGAATACTGTGCCGGAACCTCCAGTGGTTCCGGACTCCGTCGGGCGACCCCTCGCTAAGGGGGGCGAGCCGTCTGTGCCGATGACCCCTGTCCATCCAGAGGCATTGGACAACTTGCTGGAAGCGCTTCACGATGCTTCCATTGATGAAGAGCACCGTACTATCATGAGTGCGGTGATCAAGAAGGTTCAGTCCACCAAAAGCGGACTGACTGAAGCCTGTGCCAGCCTCCTAACAGGCTTTGAGGTAAGTAATCAAATTATAAGGAAATATTATGTCATAGACAGTAGCCCCTGATGCTCTGTTTGGCATTCGCAAAGAAAAGCCGAATAGAGGATCAAATAATAATCGCAGGAGTCTAATCATAATATGTCTATGTGCATATGCAGGCTTCACTGCTGGCCGCTGCCGCACGTACTGCGGAGGTCGCCGCACTAAAGCGGGACCTTGAGCGGTCCAAGGAAGAGCTCGGCCTTACCAAGAGGCAGCTCGAAGAGAACAAAGTTAAGTGATACCCCGTCTGTATATTGATAAGAAAAAACAAGGGTGGTTGCTTAGATCATAGGATCGTCATGAATTTTGCTAGGGGCCACGACCGAAGTGGCGACCCTGAAGAAGGCGCTGTCCGAGGCCGAGGACAAGGCGGCCAAGGAGCGCATCGAGCGAGAGAAACAAGAGGCCCGAGTAGGCGAGGTGCAGCAAGAGCTCCAGGCCCTCGTCCAAAAGCATGAGTCCTTGGAGTGTGACTCTAAGGCGCAAGGGTCCGAGCTTGCGAAGGCCCTCGAAAGCGCACAACATGCCAAGGCCGAAGCCCAAAAGGCCCTCCAGGAAATTGAGGCGGTTAAGAAGATAGCGGCGGGTAAGGCATTCATTATGCAAAGCAAGCATGTGAAAGAAAATTTCGTTTTATTTACCCGAGTTCGGAGCTCTCCAGGAGCGTTCGCAGATCTACCCCGCAGTGTGTCAGATGCCGCGGAGTTCTACCAGGCCAAGGAGGGGAGCTCGACGGAGAAGTTGTTCTGGTCTCAGTATACTGGGACCGAACACCCCATGCCCTTGAGCGACCAGCTGAAGCAACTGGTCGAGCTCCACAAGGTGGCCGGACAGGCCATGAAGGGTCTTATAGTCCGGATGTGGCCTGGCGATCCCCTGCCTGATAGCAACTTCGGCCCGGTGAGGCGGCTTGTGAATGCCTGCCCACGGCTTGAATTCATAAAGCGGTCCATCTGCATCGAGGGTGCGCGCAGGGCCTTTGCCCGGGCAAAGGTGCACTGGGCGAAGCTGGACGCCGAGAAGCTGGTGAAGGAGGGGCCGCCGGAAGGCAAGGAGCATTGCCACCCCGAAATGTATTATAACAGTGTCCTGAAGGGTTCTCGCCTTGTGGCGGAGGAATGTGCTAAGGATGTAATATTCGAATGAATGTACTCATGTGATCCTGTAATATGAAACGAGTTCATTTGCACTATGCAACGCTTGTGAATTTAAAATATTACCTTCTGTGCGGCCGTTTATAAAATCTGAGAGTTGGCCAGTCGTCGGCTTCTGCCCCCATGTAACTAGTACTGAGGTGTTCGGGATAAACCTGAGCACTCTTTATCCCAATTTTGGGTCCTTCGAGGGAGGTGTTCAGCACAACGAACCAGGCAATCGGATTATAAGGCTTTATCACTCTCACTTAGCCACAGAAGTCTACAATTTTAAATTTTGGCGAAGCCCCTAGTATTCGGAAGGCCGAATTTGGGGCGCTATATACGCCTAAGTCAGGCAAGGCCGACTCCTCGCCCGAAGCGGAAAAAGTCTTTAAGGACTTGAGACCTCTCGAACAACGACCAGCTCTCGCCTTATCATGATAGTCAGTTTTCGGCTTTCTCTATTGAGGTGCTCGTCCGGAAGAACCGGGACACAATCGCAGTAGTTCTCCCAGCGCTACCTTAGCCGATATTGTGGAACGTAAGGTACTAAAACATGGGAGCCGGGCAAACCCAACTATTGACCCAAGACATGATTCGGAGCTGATGCATATAATGCTATAAGTTCGGGGTGCCGCACTGTCGAAAGTGTTCGGACTTCTCATGCCGTATTATGGGGTATACTGAAGCCCCTGGCGTACTGGTCGTACCAGAATGTACGGGTGCAATTTGTCATAAATAGACAGACAAGGAAAAAGGGAAGGGTAATGTAATAATAGACTAATGCTATGCATTGTTATTTAAATAATACGTCAAAGCGTACTGATACAAGTAGTGCAATAAGCAAAAAATAGGACTATTTGAGATGTCCTATCCAAGGGCAAGCTGCGTATGGGTATTTAAAATGGGTACTTCGATTGTTATCAGAGACCACCTGGGGATGCCCTTGTACGTCTTAGCTTCTTGCCTCCTTGGTTGTTCCTTCCCATAATGTGTCCAGCAATCAGACTGCCGAAAAGGGCTTCCAGAGAGTAAGGTCCTGAAAGAGAGAAAATGATAAAGGTATACAGCCCCTGGGGCGGTTGAGCCGCATTGTGGGACGTGCCCTGGTCGTGCCCCCGCCTATGCCCATGGTATTTTTAGTGCGTAATTATGTACGCGCGGCACAAATTTCGTTGCTTGACTGGGACTAGGACGGGGGCCGAATTGCTAGGCGAGCTCTGAACGTGCCAGGCGATCCTGTTGCAGGTTACTCCGGACTCGCTTGAAGGTGTCCAGGGGCTTTATCGCCAAATTGACGGTTTGCCTTAAAAGGCTGCTTTGTGCTTCTACTGCGAGGGCCGCAGTGTGTTCCTCCGTGCGAAGCGAGCGTTCTGTGTTGCCATTGACTGTTATAACCCCGCGAGGTCCTAGCATTTTGAGCTTGAGGTATGCATAATGCAGTACTGCATTGAATCTGGCAAATGCAGTTCGCCCAAGCAGTGCGTGATAGCCACTGCGAAACGGGACGATATCGAAGATTAACTCCTCGCTTCGGAAGTTGTCCGGAGATCCGAAGACCACTTCCAGTGTGATTGAGCCCGTGCAATGGGCCTCTACACCTGGGATGACATCTTTAAAGGTGGTTTTAGTGGGTTTGATCCTCGAGGGGTCTATACCCATTTTGCGCACTGTATCCTGATAGAGCAGGTTCAGGCTGCTGCCGCCGTCCATAAGGACTCGAGTGAGGTGAAATCCATCGATGATGGGGTCAAGGACCAATGCAACAGATCCGCCATGACAGATACTAGTGGGGTGGTCCCTGCGATCGAAGGTGATCGGACAAGAGGACCATGGGTTGAACTTTGGGGCGACTGGCTCCATCGCATAGACGTCCCTTAGTGCACGCTTCCGTTCCCTCTTGGGAATGTGGGTTGCGTATATCATGTTCACCATTTTCACTTGTGGAGGGAACCTCTTCTGTCCTCCTGTGTTCGGCGGCTGAGGCTCTTCCTCGTCGTCGCTATGCAGCCCCTTGTCCTTGTTTTCGGCGTTCAACTTGTCGGCCTATTTGAACACCCAGCATTCTCTGTTGGTGTGATTGGCTGGCTTATCGGGGGTGCCATGAATTTGACACGAGCGATCGAGTATGCGGTCCAAACTGGACGGGCCCAGATTACTTCTTTTGAACGGCTTTTTCCGCTGACCGGATTTAGGGCCACTGAATCCGGCATTGACTGCCGTGTCTTCAGCGTTGTCGCCGTTGTTGCGGCGCTTGTGTCTGTTACGACATGGTCTGCCGTTAGTATCCTTTGTATCTGAAGTGCCATGACTTCTTGATGTATTGTTGCTGCGAGCCAGCCAGCTGTCTTCGCCCGCGCAAAAGCGGGTCATGAGCGTCCTGAGGGCTGCCATAGACTTCGGCTTCTCCTGGCCGAGGTGCCGGGCGAGCCAATCGTCACGGATGTTATGCTTAAATGCCGCTAAGGCCTCTGCATCCGGACAGTCAACAATTTGGTTTTTCTTAGTTATCAAGAACCGGGTCCAGAATTGCCTGGCCGATTCCCCTAGCTACTGAGTTATATGGCTCAAGTCATCAGCATCCGGTGGTCGCACATAAGTGCCCTGGAAGTTGTCAAGGAATGCATCTTCCAAATCCTCCCAACTGCCAATGGAGTCTGCAGGCAAGCTATTCAGCCAATGCCGAGCTGGTCCTTTGAGTTTTAGTGGGAGGTACTTGATGGCATGTAGATCATCACCATGAGCCATGTGGATGTGGAGGAGGAAATCCTCGATCCATACCGCGGGATCTGTTGCACCATCATATGATTCAATGTTTACGGGTTTAAAACCCTCTGGGAATTCGTGATCCATTACTTCATCAGTGAAGTATAAGGGGTGTGCGGCGCCTCTGTGCCGGGCTATATCACGACGCAGTTCATACGAGTCTTGTCTGCTGTGTTCGGTGTTGGAAATATGCCCTAGAGGCAATAATAAATGGTTATTATTATATTTCTTTGTTCATGGTAATTGTCTATTATTCATGCTGTAATTGTATTGTCCGGAAATCGTAATACATGTGTGAATACATAGACCACAACCTGTCCCTAGTAAGCCTCTAGTTGACTAGCACGTTGCTCAATAGATAGTCATGGTTTCCTGACTATGGACATTGGATGTCATTGATAACGGGATCACATCATTAGGAGAATGATGTGATGGAAAAGACCCAATCCTAAGCATAGCATAAAAGATCGTGTAGTTTCGTTTGCTAGCGCTTTTCCAATGTCAAGTATCTTTTCCTTAGACCATGAGATCGTGCAACTCCCGGATACCATAGGAGTGCTTTGGGTGTGCCAAACGTCACAACGTAACTGGGTGACTATAAAGGTGCATTACGGGTATCTCCGAAAGTGTCTGTTGGGTTGGCACGGATCGAGACTGGGATTTGTCACTCCGTGTGTGACGGAGAGGTATCTCTGGGCCCACTCGGTAATGCATCATCATAATGAGCTCAATGTGACTAAGGCGTTAGTCACGGGATCATGCATTGCGGTACGAGTAAAGAGACTTGCCGGTAACGAGATTGAACAAGGTATTGGGATACCGACGATCGAATCTCGGGCAAGTAACATACCGATTGACAAAGGGAATTGCATACGGATTGATTGAATCCTCGACACCGTGGTTCATCCGATGAGATCATCGTGGAACATGTGGGAGCCAACATGGGTATCCAGATCCCGCTGTTGGTTATTGACCGGAGAGGCGTCTCGGTCATGTCTGCATGTCTCCCGAACCCGTAGGGTCTACACACTTAAGGTCCGGTGACGCTAGGGTTGTAGAGATATATGTATGCGGAAACCCGAAAGTTGTTCGGAGTCCCGGATGAGATCCCGGACGTCACGAGAGGTTTCGGAATGGTCCGGAGGTGAAGAATTATATATAGGAAGTCCAGTTTCGGCCACCGGGAAAGTTTCGGGGGTTACCGGTATTGTACCGGGACCACCGGAAGGGTCCCGGAGGTCCACCGGGTGGGGCCACCTATCCCGGAGGGCCTCGTGGGCTGAAAGTGGAAGGGAACCAGCCCTTAGTGGGCTGGGGCGCCCCCTTGGGCCTCCCCCCATGCGCCTAGGGTTGGGAACCCTAAGGGGGGGGAGCTTCCCCCTTGCCTTGGGGGGCAAGGCACCCCTTTCCCCCCTTTGGCCGCTGCCCCCCCTTGGAGATCCCATCTCCCTGGGTCGGCGCCCCCCCAGGGGGCCTATATAAAGGGGGGAGGGAGGGCAGCAACCTACAGCCTTGGGCGCCTCCCTCCTCCCCTGCAATACCTCTCTCTCTCTCGCAGAAGCTCGGCGAAGCCCTGCCGGAGAGCCGCTACATCCACCACCACGCCGTCGTGCTGTTGGATCTCCATCAACCTCTCCTTCCCCCTTGCTGGATCAAGAAGGAGGAGACGTCGCTGCACCGTACGTGTGTTGAACGCGGAGGTGCCGTCCGTTCGGCTCTCGATCATCGGTGATTTGGATCACGGCGAGTACGACTCCGTCATCCACGTTCATTGGAACGCTTCCGCTCGCGATCTACAAGGGTATGTAGATGCACTCCCTTCCCCTCGTTGCTAGTACACTCCATAGATGCATCTTGGTGAGCGTAGGAAAATTTTAAAATTATGCTGCGATTCCCAACAGTGGCATCATGAGCCAGGTCTATGCGTAGTTACTATGCACGAGTAGAACACAAAGTAGTTGTGGGCGTTGAGTTTGCCAATTCTTCTTGCCACTACTAGTGTTTTCTTGTTTCGGCAGCATTGTAGGATGAAGCAGCCCGGACCGACCTTACACGTACACTTACGTGAGACAGGTTCCACCGACTGACATGCACTAGTTGCATAAGGTGGCTAGCGGGTGTCTGTCTCTCCTACTTTAGTCGGAACGGATTCGATGAAAAGGGTCCTTATGAAGGGTAAATAGAAATTGGCAAATCACGTTGTGGTCATACGTAGGTAAGAAAACGTTCTTGCTAGAAACCTACAAACCACGTAAAAACTTGCAACAACAATTAGAGGACGTCTAACTTGTTTTTGCAGCAAGTGCTATGTGATGTGATATGGCCAGAAGATGTGATGAATGATATATGTGATGTATGAGATTGATCATATTCTTGTAATAGGAATCACGACTTGCATGTCGATGAGTATGACAACCGGCAGGAGCCATAGGAGTTGTCTTTATTGTTTTGCATGACCTGCGTGTCATTGAATAACGCCATGTAAATTACTTTACTTTGTTGCTAAACGCGTTAGCCATAGAAGTAGAAGTAATCATTGGCGTGATGACTTCATGAAGACACAATGATGGAGATCATGATGATGGAGATCATGGTGTCATGCCGGTGACGAAGATGATCATGGTGCCCCGAAGATGGAGATCAAAGGAGCATGATGATATTGGCCATATCATGTCACTATTTGATTGCATGTGATGTTTATCATGTTTTTGCATCTTATTTGCTTAGAACGACGGTAGCAAGTAGGATGATCCCTTATAATAAATTTCAAGAAAGTGTTCACCCTAACTGTGCACCGTTGCGAAGGTTCGTTGTTTCGAAGCACCACGTGATGATCGGGTGTGATAGATTCTAACGTTCGAATACAACGGGTGTTGACGATCCTAGCATGTACAGACATGGCCTCGGAACACACGCAATAAACTTAGATTGACTTGACGAGCCTAGCATGTACAGACATGGCCTCGGAACACGGAGTACCGAAAGGTCGAGCATGAGTCGTATAGAAGATAGATCAACATGGAGATGTTCACCGATCTTGACTAGTCCGTCTCACGTGATGATCGGACACGGCCTAGTTAAACTCGGATCATGTTTCACTTAGATGACTAGAGGGATGTCTATCTGAGTGGGAGTTCATTAAATAATTTGATTAGATGAACTTAATTATCATGAACTTAGTCTAAAATCTTTACACTATGTCTTGTAGATCAAATGGCCAACGTTGTCCTCAATTTCAACGCGTTCCTAGAGAAAACCAAGATGAAAGATGATGGCAGCAACTATACGGACTGGGTCCGGAACCTGAGGCTCATCCTTATAGTAGCCAAGAAAGATTATGTCTTAGAAGCACCGCTAGGTGATGCACCAATCCCACAGAACCAAGACGTTATGAACGCTTGGCAATCACGTGCTGATGATTACTCCCTCGTTCAGTGCGGCATGCTTTACAGCTTAGAGCCGGGTCTCCAAAAGCGTTTTGAGAAACATGGAGCATATGAGA
Organism: Triticum aestivum; assembly: GCF_018294505.1. Classification (NCBI taxonomy): domain Eukaryota; kingdom Viridiplantae; phylum Streptophyta; class Magnoliopsida; order Poales; family Poaceae; genus Triticum; species Triticum aestivum. Next base: position 18,482,309 of record NC_057805.1, read on the forward strand.
TGTTCGAGGAGCTGAAACTGGTTTTTCAAGCTCATGCCCGGGTCGAGAGATATGATGTCTCCGACAAGTTCTTCAGCTGTAAAATGGAGAACAGTTCTGTCAGTGAGCACATACTCAGAATGTCTGGGTTGCACAACCGCTTGTCTCAGCTGGGAGTTAATCTCCCGGATGACGCGGTCATTGACAGAATCCTCCAGTCGCTTCCACCAAGCTACAAGAGCTTTGTGATGAACTACAATATGCAGGGGATGGAAAAGACCATTCCCGAGGTATATTTAATGCTGAAATCAGCGGAAGGGGAGATCAGAAAAGAACATCAAGTGTTGATGGTGAATAAAACCACCAAGTTCAAGAAGGGCAAGGGTAAGAAGAACTTCAAGAAGGACGGCAAGGGAGTTGCTGCGCCCGGTAAACCAGTTACTGGGAAGAAGTCAAAGAATGGACCCAAACCCGGGACTGAGTGCTTTTATTGCAAGGGAAGTGGTCACTGGAAACGGAACTGCCCCAAATATTTAGCGGACAAGAAGAAGGCCGGCAACACCCAAGGTATGTGATATACAAGTAATTGATGTGTACCTTACCAGTACTCGTAGTAGCTCCTGGGTATTTGATACCGGTGCGGTTGCTCATATTTGTAACTCAAAGCAGGAACTACGAAATAAACGGAGACTGGCAAAGGACGAGGTGACGATGCGCGTCGGGAATGGTTCCAAGGTCGATGTGATCGCCGTCGGCACGCTACCTCTGCATCTACCCACGGGATTAGTTTTAAACCTCAATAATTGTTATTTAGTGCCAGCTTTGAGCATGAACATTGTGTCTGGATCTCGTTTAATTCGAGATGGCTACTCATTGAAATCCGAGAATAATGGTTGTTCTATTTATTTGAGAGATATGTTTTATGGTCATGCCCCGCTGGTCAATGGTTTATTTTTGATGAATCTCGAACGTGATGTTACACATGTTCATAGTGTGAATACCAAAAGATGTAAAGTTGATAACGATAGTCCCACATACTTGTGGCACTGCCGCCTTGGTCACATTGGTGTCAAGCGCATGAAGAAGCTCCATGCAAATGGACTTTTGGAGTCTCTTGATTACGAATCATTTGACACGTGCGAACCATGCCTCATGGGTAAGATGACCAAGACTCCGTTCTCCGGAACAATGGAGCGAGCAACCAACTTATTGGAAATCATACATACCGATGTGTGTGGTCCAATGAGTGTTGAGGCTCGCGGAGGATATCGTTATGTTCTCACTCTCACTGATGATTTAAGTAGATATGGATATGTCTACCTGATGAAACACAAGTCTGAAACCTTTGAAAAGTTCAAAGAATTTCAGAGTGAGGTTGAGAATCAACGTGACAGAAGAATAAAATTCCTACGATCAGACCGTGGTGGAGAATATTTAAGTCACGATTTTGGTGCACACTTAAGGAAATGTGGAATAGTTTCACAACTCACGCCACCTGGAACACCTCAGAGAAATGGTGTGTCCGAACATCGTAATCGCACTCTATTGGATATGGTGCGATCTATGATGTCTCTTACCGATTTACCGCTCTCCTTTTGGGGTTATGCTTTAGAGACTGCCGCATTCACTTTAAATAGGGCTCCGTCGAAATCCGTTGAGACGACACCGTATGAATTATGGTTTGGGAAGAAACCTAAGCTGTCGTTTCTAAAAGTTTGGGGATGCGATGCTTATGTCAAGAAACTTCAACCTGAAAAGCTCGAACCCAAATCGGAAAAATGCGTCTTCATAGGATACCCTAAGGAAACTATTGGGTATACCTTCTACCTCAGATCCGAAGGCAAGATCTTCGTTGCCAAGAACGGGTCCTTTCTGGAGAAGGAGTTTCTCTCGAAAGAATTGAGTGGGAGGAAAGTGGAACTTGATGAGGTGCTAGTCACCCCTTCCGAACCGGAAAGTAGCGCAGCGCGGGAAAATGTTCCTGTGGTGCCTACACCGACTGGGGAGGAAGTTAATGATGATGATCATGAAGCTTCGAATCAAGTTACTGAACTTCGTAGGTCCACAAGGACACGTTCCGCACCAGAGTGGTACGGCAACCCTGTCCTGGAAATCATGTTGTTAGACAACGGTGAACCTTCGAACTATGAAGAAGCAATGGCAGGCCCGGATTCCGACAAATGGCTAGAAGCCATGAAATCCGAGATAGAATCCATGTATGAGAACAAAGTATGGACTTTGACTGACTTGCCCGATGAGCGGCGAGCCATAGAAAACAAATGGATATTTAAGAAGAAGACGGACGCGGATGGTAATGTGACCATCTACAAAGCTCGGCTTGTCGCTAAGGGTTATCGACAAGTTCAAGGGGTTGACTACGATGAGACTTTCTCACCCGTAGCGAAGCTGAAGTCCGTCCGAATCATGTTAGCAATTGCCGCATACTATGATTATGAGATATGGCAGATGGACGTCAAAACGGCATTCCTTAACGGCTTCCTTAAGGAAGAGTTGTATATGATGCAACCGGAAGGTTTTGTCGATCCTAAGAATGCTAACAAAGTATGCAAGCTCCAGCGCTCAATCTATGGGCTGGTGCAAGCATCTCGGAGTTGGAACATTCGCTTTGATGAGATGATCAAAGCATTTGGGTTTACACAGACTTATGGAGAAGCCTGTGTTTACAAGAAAGTGAGTGGGAGCTCTGTAGCATTTCTCATATTATATGTGGATGACATACTATTGATGGGAAATGATATAGAATTCTTGGAAAGTATAAAGGCCTATTTGAATAAGTGTTTTTCAATGAAGGACCTTGGAGAAGCTGCTTATATATTAGGCATCAAGATCTACAGAGATAGATTGAGACGCCTCATTGGTCTTTCATAGAGTACATACCTTGACAAGATATTGAAGAAGTTCAATATGGATCAGTCCAAGAAGGGGTTCTTGCCTGTATTGCAAGGTGTGCAATTGAGCACGGCTCAATGCCCGACCACGGCAGAAGATATAGAAAAGATGAGTGTCATCCCCTATGCCTCGGCCATAGGGTCTATTATGTATGCCATGCTGTGTACCAGACCTGATGTAAACCTTGCCGTAAGTTTGGTAGGAAGGTACCAAAGTAATCCCGGCATGGAACACTGGACAGCGGTCAAGAATATCCTGAAGTACCTGAAGAGGACTAAGGATATGTTTCTCGTTTATGGAGGTGACGAAGAGCTCGTCGTAAAGGGTTACGTCGACGCTAGCTTCGACACAGATCTGGATGACTCGAAGTCACAAACCGGATACGTGTATATTTTGAATGGAGGAGCAGTAAGCTGGTGCAGTTACAAGCAAAGCGTCGTGGCGGGATCTACATGTGAAGCGGAGTACATGGCAGCCTCGGAGGCAGCACAGGAAGCAGTCTGGATGAAGGAGTTCATTACCGACCTAGGGGTGATTCCCAATGCGTCGGGCCCAATGACTCTCTTCTGTGACAACACTGGAGCTATTGCACTTGCGAAGGAGCCCAGGTTTCACAGGAAGACCAGGCATATCAAGCGTCGCTTCAACTCCATTCGTGAAAGTGTTCAAAATGGAGACATAGATATTTGTAAAGTACATACGGACCTGAATGTAGCAGATCCGTTGACTAAACCTCTCCCTAGAGCAAAACATGATCAACACCAGGACGCAATGGGTGTTCGATTCATCACAATGTAACTAGATTATTGACTCTAGTGCAAGTGGGAGACTGTTGGAAATATGCCCTAGAGGCAATAATAAATGGTTATTATTATATTTCTTTGTTCATGGTAATTGTCTATTATTCATGCTATAATTGTATTGTCCGGAAATCGTAATACATGTGTGAATACATAGACCACAACCTGTCCCTAGTAAGCCTCTAGTTGACTAGCTCGTTGATCAACAGATAGTCATGGTTTCCTGACTATGGACATTGGATGTCATTGATAACGGGATCACATCATTAGGAGAATGATGTGATGGACAAGACCCAATCCTAAGCATAGCATAAAAGATCGTGTAGTTTCGTTTGCTAGCGCTTTTCCAATGTCAAGTATCTTTTCCTTAGACCATGAGATCGTGCAACTCCCGTATACCGTAGGAGTGCTTTGGGTGTGCCAAACGTCACAACGTAACTGGGTGACTATAAAGGTGCATTACGGGTATCTCCGAAAGTGTCTGTTGGGTTGGCACGGATCGAGACTAGGATTTGTCACTCCGTGTGTGACGGAGAGGTATCTCTGGGCCCACTCGGTAATGCATCATCATAATGAGCTCAATGTGACTAAGGCGTTAGTCACGGGATCATGCATTGCGGTACGAGTAAAGAGACTTGCCGGTAACGAGATTGAACAAGGTATTGGGATACCGACGATCGAATCTCGGGCAAGTAACATACCGATTGACAAAGGGAATTGCATACGGATTGATTGAATCCTCGACACCGTGGTTCATCCGATGAGATCATCGTGGAACATGTGGGAGCCAACATGGGTATCCAGATCCCGCTGTTGGTTATTGACCGGAGAGGCGTCTTGGTCATGTCTGCATGTCTCCCGAACCCGTAGGGTCTACACACTTAAGGTCCGGTGACGCTAGGGTTGTAGAGATATATGTATGCGGAAACCCGAAAGTTGTTCGGAGTCCCGGATGAGATCCCGGACGTCACGAGAGGTTCCGGAATGGTCCGGAGGTGAAGAATTATATATAGGAAGTCCAGTTTCTGCCACCGGGAAAGTTTCGGGGGTTACCGGTATTGTACCGGGACCACCGGAAGGGTCCCGGAGGTCCACCGGGTGGGGCCACCTATCCCGGAGGGCCCCGTGGGCTGAAAGTGGAAGGGAACCAGCCCTTAGTGGGCTGGGGCGCCCCCTTGGGCCTCCCCCCATGCGCCTAGGGTTGGGAACCCTAAGGGGGGGGAGCTTCCCCCTTGCCTTGGGGGGCAAGGCACCCCTTTCCCCCCTTTGGCCGCCGCCCCCCCTTGGAGATCCCATCTCCCTGGGCCGGCGCCCCCCCCCAGGGGGCCTATATAAAGGGGGAGGGAGGGCAGCAACCTACAGCTTTGGGCGCCTCCCTCCTCCCCTGCAATACCTCTCTCTCTCTCTCGCAGAAGCTCGGCGAAGCCCTGCCGGAGAGCCGCTACATCCACCACCACGCCGTCGTGCTGTTGGATCTCCATCAACCTCTCCTTCCCCCTTGCTGGATCAAGAAGGAGGAGACATCGCTGCACCGTACGTGTGTTGAACGCGGAGGTGCCGTCCGCTCGGCACTCGATCATCGGTGATTTGGATCACGGCGAGTACGACTCCGTCATCCACGTTCATTGGAACACTTCCGCTCGCGATCTACAAGGGTATGTAGATGCACTCCCTTCCCCTCGTTGCTAGTACACTCCATAGATGCATCTTGGTGAGCGTAGGAAAATTTTAAAATTATGCTGCGATTCCCAACATTCGGCCCGGCCGGATTTGCTTTTAGTGTATCCGGCGTGACGATCATCATCACGTGTTGGGGCGCGACCCCATGATCCGTAGATCGACCTTGCATGTTTTGTTTTGTTTTCCAATACGTTTCGCAGGTCCCGCGTATTGCCCCGGGCCTTGGTATTTTTGTTTGAATGGCGGCGGGGTGCGGGCTGGACTTCGGGCTGATATGCCTCTCTGTCTCGGCCACGAGGTGGCCGATCAGCCACATCATACGCTGGTGATGTAGGTTTCAATGCTTCCTCCTCGAGTTGAGGTAGCAACCTGCGCTTTGGGTAACTCTTGGTTGGGCGCTCGAGTTCGTATTCCTCGGCTGCCAGGACTTCAGTCCATCTGTCCGCTAGCAGATCTTGATCAGCTCGAAGCTATTGTTGCTTTTTCTTCAGGCTGTTTGCTGTGGCTATAAGCTGGCGCTTGAAGCGCTCCTGCTCGACGGGATCCTCAGGCATGACAAATTCTTCGTCGCCGAGGCTCACTTCGTCTTCGGAGAGAGGCATGTAATTGTCATCCTCTAATTCTCCGTTCGCTGCCTGTTCCGGAGGGCTAGCTTGTTCATCCTCCCGCTCGAGGTCTGGCTGGAGGGGATTGTCGTCGTCTTCGGCACTATCTGGAGCGTTATTGTCTCTTGTGCCGGTATCGCTGCTTTTGCTATGGCGGGACTTAGAGCGGCGCCGCTGACGTCGGTGCTTGGATTGCTTCTTGGAGAGATTATCCTCCGTTGCCTTATCGCCATCGCCTTCTTTGGGGGTGTCCACCATGTATATATCATACGATGAGGTGGCAGTCCAGCGCCCTGTGGGCAGTGGTTCTTGTTCGTCTCCTGCATCGTCGTCCATACCATCGATGTCTTCGGAGCCGATGTCGAGCATGTCGGTTAAATCGTCGACAGTGGCTAGTAAGTGGGTGGTGGGTGGGGCGCGGATTTCTTCGTCGTCCGCATCCCATTCTAGCCGGACATAGTTCAGCCAAGGGTCTCCTGACAGGGAGAGAGACTTCAACGAGTTTAGTACGTCGCCAAAAGGCGAGTGCTGAAAGATATCCGCGGAGGTAAACTCCATGATCGGTGCCCAATCGGATTTGATGGGCACGGACGCAGGCGGCTCGGAGTCCATGGCCGGGGACGAATCCAACGGTTCGGCAACACGGGTCTCATAGGAGGTGAAGTCAGTATTCGGCTCTATCGCCACTGAGTGTGCATCCTTCGTGGCGGGGTCCATCCACCCGTCCTCACATGGCGCAATTTTTTTCGGATTGAGGGCCGGAGTGGTTGCAGGTGTGATCTCCCAAACACTGTCCAACGGCAGAGCTAAATCATGCTCGTCGTGATTGTGCGGCGCACCTGACATGGGCTCGAATCCGTCGAAGATCAAGTCTCCGCGGATGTCGGCAGTGTAGTTCAAATTTCCAAACCTGACCTGATGGCCAGGGGCGTAGCTCTCGATCTGCTCCAGATGGCCAAGCGAGTTGGCCCGCAGTACGAAGCCGCCGAATACGAAGATCTGTCTGGGGAGGAAAACCTCACCCTGGATCGCATCGTAGCCGATGATCGAAGGAGCCATCTAGCCTTATGGTGACGGTACAGTGGAACTCTCAATGAAAGCACCAATGTCGGTGTGAAAACCGGCGGATCTCGGGTAGGGGGTCCCGAACTATGCGTCTAAGGCGGATGGTAACAGGAGGCGGGGGACACGATGTTTACCCAGGTTCGGGCCCTCTCGATGGAGGTAGTACCCTACTTCCTGCTTGATAGATCTTGATCATATGAGTATTACAAGAGTTGATCTACCATGAGATCATAGAGGCTAAACCCTTGAAGCTAGCCTATGGTATGATTGTTGTTGTCCTACGGACTAAAACCCTCCGGTTTATATAGACACCGGAGGGGGCTAGGGTTACACAGAGTCGGTTACAAGGGAGGAGATCTACATATCCGTACTGCCAAGCTTGCCTTCCACGCCAAGGAGAGTCCCATCCGGACACGGGACGAAGTCTTCAATCTTGTATCTTCATAGTCCAACAGTCCGGCCAAAGGATATACTCCGGCTGTCCGAGGAACCCCTAATCCAGGACTCCCTCACTCCTCTTCCCTCCTCCTTTATATACGTGGCCAGGGGGCACCCTGATGTCTACTACACAACCTTATTCTTGTAGACGTTGTTGGTCCTCCAAGTGCAGAGGTTTGTAGGACAGTAGCAAATTTCCCTCAAGTGGATGACCTAAGGTTTATCAATCCGTGGGAGGCGTAGGATGAAGATGGTCTCTCTCAAACAACCCTGCAACCAAATAACAAAGAGTCTCTTGTATCCCCAACACACCCAATACAATGGTAAATTGTATAGGTGCACTAGTTCGGCGAAGAGATGGTGATACAAGTGCAATATGGATGGTAGATATAGGTTTTTGTAATCTGAAAATATAAAAACAGAAAGGTAGGAAGCGATCAAAGTGAGCGTAAACGGTATTGCAATGCTAGGAAACAAGGCCTAGGATTCATACTTTTACTAGTGCAAGTTCTCTCAACAATAATAACATAATTGGATCACATAACTATCCCTCAACATGCAACAAAGAGTCACTCCAAAGCCACTAATAGCGGAGAACAAACGAAGAGATTATGGTAGGGTACGAAACCACCTCAAAGTTATTCTTTCGGATCGATCTATTCAAGAGCTCGTACTAGAATAACACCTTAAGACACATATCAACCAAAACCCTAATGTCACCTAGATACTCCAATGTCACCTCAAGTATCCGTGGGCATGATTATACGATATGCATCACACAATCTCATATTCATCTATTCAACCAACACAAAGTACTTCAAAGAGTGCCCCAAGGTTTCTACCGGAGAGTCAAGACGAAAACGTGTGCCAACCCCTATGCATAGGTTCATGGGCGGAACCCGCAAGTTGATCACCAAAACATACATCAAGTGGATCACGTGATATCCCATTGTCACCACAAATAAGCACGGCAAGACATACATCAAGTGTTCTCAAATCCTTAAAGACTCAATCCGATAAGATAACTTCAAAGGGAAAACTCAATCCATTACAAAAGAGTAGAGGGGGAGAAACATCATAAGATCCAACTATAATAGCAAAGCTCGCGATACATCAAGATCGTATCACCTCAAGAACACGAGAGAGAGAGAGATCAAACACATAGCTACTGGTACATACCCTCAGCCCCGAGGGTGAACTACTCCCTCCTCGTCATGGAGAGCGCCGGGATGATGAAGATGGCCACCGGTGAGGGTTCCCCCCTCCGGCAGGGTGCCAGAACAGGGTCCCGATTGGTTTTTGGTGGCTACAGAGGCTTGCGGCGGCGGAACTCCCGATCTATTCTGTTCCCCGATGGTTTTAGGGTATATTGATATATATAGGCGAAAGAAGTCGGTCAGGGGAGCCACGAGGGGCCCACAAGGGTGGAGGGCGCGGCCAGGGGGTGGGCACGCCCCCTACCTCGTGCCCTCCTCATTGATACCCTGACGTGTACTCCAAGTCCCCTGGATTGCTTCCGTTCCAAAAATAACTCTCCCGAAGGTTTCATTCCGTTTGGACTCCGTTTGATATTCCTTTTCCGCGAAACACTGAAATAAGGGGAAAAAACAGGAACTGGCACTCGGCTCTGGGTTAATAGGTTAGTCCCAAAAATAATATAAAAGTGTAAAATAAAGCCCATTAACATCCAAAACAGATAATATAATAGCATGGAACAATCAAAAATTATAGATACGTTGGAGACGTATCAGCATCCCCAAGCTTAATTCCTGCTCGTCCTCGAGTAGGTAAATGATAAAAACAAATTTTTTGATGTGGAATGCTACCTAACATATTTATCAATGTAATCTTCTTTATTGTGGCAAGAATATTCAGGTCCGAAAGATTCAAGATAAAAGTTTAGTGTTGACATAAAAACAATAATACTTCAAACATGCTAACCAAGCAATTATGTCTTATCAAAATAACATAGCAAAAGAAAGCTTATCCCTACAAAATCATATAGTTAGGCTATGTTTCAATATTGTCACACAAACATTCTCATCATGCATAACCCCGATGACAAGCCGAGCAATTGGTTCATACTTTTAACGCGCTTCAGCCTTTTCAACTCTTACGCAATACATGAGCGCAAGCCATGGATATAGCACTATGGGTGGAGTAGAGTATAATGATGGGGGTTATGAGAGAAGACAAAAAGGTAGAAAGTCTCACATTGACGCGGCTAATCAATGGGCTATGGAGATGCCCATCGATTGATGGCAATGACAGGAGTAGGGATTGCCATGCAACGGATGCACTAGAGCTATAAATATGTGAAAGATCAACAAAAGAAACTAAGTGGGTGTGCATCCAACTTGCTTGCACACGAAGACCTAGGGCATTTTGAGGAAGCCCATCATTGGAATATACAAGCCAAGTTCTATAATGAAAAATTCCCACTAGTATATGAAAGTGACAACATAGGAGACTCTCTATCATGAAGATTATGGTGCTACTTTGAAGCACAAGTGTGGTAAAAGGATAGTAGCATAGCCCCTTCTTTCTTTTTCTCTCATTTTCTTTATTATTTCTTTATTTTTTATTTGGGCATTTTCTCTTTTTTAATGGCCTCCTTTTTTCTCCCCTTTTTTTATTTGGGCTTCTTGGCCTCTTTTATTTATTTATTTTTCGTCCGGAGTCTCATCCCGACTTGTGGGGGAATCATAGTCTCCATCATCCTTTCCTCACTTGGGACAATGCTCTAATAATGATGATCATCACACTTTTATTTACTTACAACTCGATACTTAGAACAAAATATGACTCTATATGAATGCCTCCGGCGGTGTACCGGGATGTGCAATGACTCATGAGTGACATGTATGAAAGAATTATGAACGGTGGCTTTGCCACAAATACGATGTCAACTACATGATCATGCAAAGCAATATGACAATGATGGAGCGTGTCATAATAAACGGAACGATGGAAAGTTGCATGGCAATATATCTCGGAATGGCTATGGAAATGCCATGATAGGTAGGTATGGTGGCTGTTTTGAGGAAGATATAAGGAGGCTTATGTGTGATAGAGCGTATCATATCACGGGGTTTGGATGCACCGGCGAAGTTTGCACCAACTCTCAAGGTGAGAAAAGGCAATGCACGGTACCGTAGAGGCTAGAAAATTGTGGAAGGTTGAGAGTGTGTACAATCCATGGACTCACATTAGTCATAAAGACTCATATACTTATTGCAAAAGTTTATTAGCCCTTGAAGCAAAGTACTACTACGCATGCCCCTAGAGGGATAGATTGGTAGGCAAAGACCATCGCTCGTCCCCGACCGCCACTCATAAGGAAAGCAATAAAAGAACACCTATGTGTCAAAATTGTTACACAACTTTTACCATACGTGCATGCTACTGTAACACCCCGGTAGTCAAGCTACAGTAATCACACACTAATAGTGCCATGTCATCACAATTAATTTTGCTAAACCTCACTTTGATCCAAACCCAATTCAAATTCAAATATAAAGTAAAGTCAAATAATTAAAATTTTCAAAAGGTAAAATAAAAATGTAAGTTGGGTTGCAAATATTCACTAACTAATTTTCATCTAAGAGATAACCTTTTTCAAAATATACAAGTGCCCCTAAACATTTTTAAAACTGACCCATAAGCTTTTTATTGAAACAATCTAATTTAAATAAATATGCAAAATAATCAAAAATCAGTTGAGACTTGTTGGACTAGCCCAAAATATGGTCTCAAATTTATGTAATACTTTTAACATTTAACTAAAATCATTTAGTACCTAAACTAAATACAAAATAGTAGCTAAAGAAGCAACTGAAAAGAAAAAGGGAAATATACTAATAAAAAGAAAAGAAATCTAATCTAATGGGCCACTTGGCCCATTTAGCAAAACGGCCCAGCCACGCCCACTCATCCCCTTCCCCTCGCTACTGGAGACGGAGGGGGGCCGTGGCAGCCATCCACGGCGCCATGGCCGCGGTGGCAGCCATCCACCGGCTCCCCGGGCGTATATACCCCCGGCGCCCGCCCCCGAAACCCTAGTTCGTCCCCCCTTCTTCCCCCCATCGACCCCTTCTTCTTCTGCTCGAAATCGAGGTCAAAATCTCCGCGGTCACCGCTGCCCCGCCCTTGTTGCCGCGGCCACCGTAGTCGCCGTCACTCGGGGGCACATCCTAGAGGATCGCCGCGCTTCGGTTCGTCCGTCCCGGGGACCAGATCGAGCCGGAGAGCTGCGTGACCGACGCCATCCGACGCCATCGCCATCTTCTTCAACCGGCCGTCACCAATTCGCCGTCGATGCCATCGCTCCAGTCCACCCCGGCCTCCCTGACCTCGTCCCCGGCACCGCTGTGAGCCACTCTTCCCAAACACCCTCTCCATGTTGTTGATTCGTCGCCGTAGCCGCGCCGTCCCCGAGCTCGTCCGAGCTGCTGCGTACGCGTACGTACATACGTGCGCTGCTGCCGCTGCTTGCATCGTGCTAGGCTGCTACTCCTGTTGCAGCTGCTGGCGCCCGTGGCCGCTGTCGATGCCGCCTGTGCACATGCACCGGCCGCGCCCTTCCTCGCCCCCGCTCGTCGCGCCGATGTGCCGCGCCTGCGTGCTTGGCTGTTTTGCTGCTCCCGCTACCTGTTGCTGCTTTGCCCTGCTACTGTTACTCTGCCGCTGCTTGGCGCATGCTGCTGCTCTTAGCCTTGCTGCCCCGCTGCTGCTCTTGCTTGTTGCTATGCTTCGCTCCTGTTCGTTGCTGCTGCCGCTTGCCATTCGCTGCTGCCTTCTAGTTCCTGCTACTTCTATTGCCCGCCTCTACTAACAGCCGTGTCCATGGATGAGCATGTGCTAGGTGCGTGTACGTACGGCCACCGCTGGCCGGCCGTGCAAATTAGCTTAGGGTCGAATTACTAGTACTAGTTAGTTTAACTACAAACCAATGACAGTGCCCCCACCTTTAGTAATCTGATTTAATTAAAGTCAAACTAACCATAGATAATGACATGTGGGACCCGTCTACACTATTCATCCTTGACCATTCAACCTTTGACTGGGTCAACCCTGCCACTGGACCCCACCTATCAACCACTGTGCCAACTTGTTGGGTACGCTTCTGTGTACCCATAGCATTTACCCTTCTATTTTCGAATTAATAAATAATTACAGAATATTGTTTAAACTTTGAAAAATCATATAAAATAAACTGTAAGTCGAATGAAAATAGTTTATATATGAAAGTTGCTCAGAACGACGAGACGAGTCCGACTAACAGTCCATTCATTTGCCACACGTCCCTAGCATAGTGAACCTGCAACCTTCCCCCTCCGGCTCGTTTGTCCGAAAATGCCAAACACCAGGAATACTTTCCCGGATGTTTCCCCCCTTCGCCGGTATCACCTAGTACTGCGTTAGCTCACCCCTAGCACCGCGTATTGCCATGTTATGCTTTGTGATGCTTTGATTGCTCTGTTATTTATTCTATTTCCCCTCTGTTACTTCTTTCCGGTAGACCCCGAGACCGCGGTTGAGCCAGTGATCGACTACTTCACCTTCGAGAGCCCGTTTCTGTCTGCAGAACAACCAGGCAAGTCCCCCTTGATCACCAGATATCGCCTATTCCTTCTCTCTACTGCTTGCATTAGAGTAGTGTAGCATGTTACTGCTTTCGGTTAATCCTATTCTGCTGCATAGCCTGTCTTTGCTACTACTGTTGTTACCTTTACCTGCAATCCTAAAAGCTTAGTATAGGATGCTAGTATTTCATCAGTGGCCCTACATTCTTGTCCGCCTGCCATGCTATACTATCGGGTCGTGATCACTCGGGAGGTGATCACGGGTATATACTATATACTTTATACATGATACAGGTGGTGACTAAAGTCGGGTCGGCTCGTAGAGTACCCGCGAGTGATTCACGGATTGGGGGCTGAAAGGACATTTGTCCCGACGGCCCTCTGGGTGGATCTTTGTGGCGGAGTGACAGGGCAGGTTGAGACTACCTAGGTGAGAGGTGGGCCTGGCCCTGGTCGGCGTTCGCGGTTACTTCAAAATAACACGCTTAACGAGATCTTGGTATTTGATCTGAGTCTGGCCACTGGCCTATACGCACTAACCAACTACGCGGGAACAGTTATGAGCACTCGACGTCGTGGTATCAGCCGATGCCTTCTTGACGTCAGCGACTGCGCGGCACACGCCAGATTGGACCGTAAGCTTGCGCTTGTATTAAGGGGGCCAGGTCTGCTTCCGGCTACCCTCGCAACGTGCAGGTGTGCAATGGGTGATGGGCCCAGACCCCTGCGCCATAGGAGTTAGACCGGCGTGCTGACCTCTCTGTCGTGCCTAGGTAGGGCTGCGACGTGTTGATCTTCCGAGGCCGGGCATGACCCAGGAAAGTGTGTCCGGCCAAAGGGGATCGAGCGTGTTGGGTAATGTGGTGCACCCCTGCAGGGAAGTTTATCTATTCGAATAGCCGTGATCCTCGGTCACAGGACGACCCGGAGTTGTACCTTGACCTTATGAAAAACTAGAACCGGATACTTAATAAAACACACCCTTTCAAGTGCTAGATACACCCCGGTGATCACTCTCTCACAGGGCGACGAGGAGGGGATCGCCGGGTAGGATTTATGTTATGCGATGATACTTGGTGAACTTACCATCTACTCTCTTCTACATGCTGCAAGATGGAGGTTGCCAGAAGCATAGTCTTCGACAGGACTAGCTATCCCCCTCTTATTCTGGCATTCTGCTGTTCAGTCCACCGATATTGCCCCTTTACACAAATACCCATGCATATGTAGTGTAGATCCTTGCTTGCGAGTACTTTGGATGAGTACTCACGGTTGCTTTGCTCCCCTTTTCCCCTTTTCCTTTCTTCCTGGTTGTCGCAACCAGATGCTGGAGCCGAGGAGTCAGACGCCACCGTCGACGACGACTCCTACTACACCGAAGGTGCCTACTACTACGTGCAGGCCGTTGACGATGACCAGGAGTAGTTTAGGAGGATCCCAGGCTGGAGGCATGTGCCTCTTTCGATCTGTAGCCTAGTTTGTGCTAGCCATCTTATGGCAACTTGTTTAACTTATGTCTGTACTCAGATATTGTTGCTTCCGCTGACTCGTCTATGATCGAGCACTTGTATTCGAGCCCTCGAGGCCCCTGGCTTGTATTATGATGCTTGTATGACTTATTTATTTTTAGAGTTGTGTTGTGATATCTTCCCGTGAGTCCCTGATCTTGATCGTACACGTTTGCGTGTATGATTAGTGTACGATTGAATTGGGGGCGTCACAGCTACAGGACTTGCCAACTTTAACACAAGTATTTCTCAATTTCACAATTACTCAACTAGCACACTCTAATATTACCACCTTTATATCTCAAAACAATTATCAAGTATCTAACTTCTCATGATATTCAATTAACTCAATATGGAAGATCACAATTAAAGCAAATTACCATGCTGTTTAAGACTCTCAAAATAATATAAGTGAAGAATGAGAGTTCATATATTTCTTCAAAATAAAACTACCGTCGTGCTCTAAAAGGGTATAAGTGAAGCACTAGAGCAAACAACAAACTACTCCGAAAGATATAAGTGAAGATCAATGAGTAGTCGAATAATTATGCAACTATGTGAAGACTCTCTAACATTTAAGAATTTCAGATCTTGGTAATTTATTCAAACAGCAAGAAAAACAAAAGAAGATAAAATGACGCTCCAAGCAAAACACATATCATGTGGTGAATAAAAATATAGCTCCAAGTAAATTTACTGATGGATGAGGACGAAAGAGGGGATGCCATCCGGGGCATCCCCAAGCTTAGGCTCTTGGTTGTCCTTGAATATTACCTTGGGGTGCCTTGGGAGGATCCCAGGTAGGAGGCCTGCGCCTTTTTCGATCTGTAGCCTAGTTTGTGCTAGCCATCTTATGGCAACTTGTTTAACTTATGTCTGTACTCAGATATTGTTGCTTCCGCTGACTCGTGTATGATCGAGCACTTGTATTCGAGCCCTCGAGGCCCCTGGCTTATATTATGATGCTTGTATGACTTATTTATTTTTAGAGTTGTGTTGTGATATCTTCCCGTGAGTCCCTGATCTTGATCGTACACGTTTGCGTGTACGATTGAATGGGGGGCGTCACAAGTTGGTATCAGAGCCGACTGCCTGTAGGAATCCCCCTTCCACACTCCTTGGCTGAAGTCGAGTCTAGACATTGCAAAAACTTTTAATAACATGGTTGTGTGTCTTACGGGCTCACGACGCCATTTGGGTGGTATTAGGATCTTTTATTCCTTGACTATACTCTGGGACTCTCATCTCTCTTCTATTCGGGTTAAATGAATTTTGATAAATCTAACATTAGGATCTCGTGATCATTTTCACCCGGAGAGCCCCTTCACTCCAGATGATGGCTTGATTCATTAGAAGACCCCAAAGATACTCTCTGATGTTATCTCGAGAACTTGTGTTCATCGCGTTTGCAATTCCCCTTCTACCGTCAACCCTTACGGATAACTACATGCACATGCCATTCTTACACTCATCCCCAGTTGGTCTTGTTATTACAAGATACCCTGTAATACTCGTCGTTGTTCCAAGAATCCCTTGTGCCACTGCCTTGTGGTTCCTTGCCGCAAAAATATTCCTACGATTTGTTTCTTCACACTTATCAAAGAACCGTTCATTACTAGTTGTTCATAGGATTCACTAGATACATTGAAATACTACCCGATCTTCCGGTAGTCCTTCTGCAAATACTTCTCTGCTTGCAGTCTGGACAATTCCATTTGACTAGCAATAACCATTAAAATCCTTGTGATTGACATTCTGATCGTGTTGATTCAACATGTGTGTGAATGCACACAATCATCAGTTATTCCATGGAAATTTCCTTCTAGCTCAGACGTCATTTTAAACGTGAGCTGGTTCTCAAGCAATCCAATTGCCGTCGATTGTACCCTAAGCCTACTCAACTTATCCATCCTTAATCAGAGTTTTTGCCTCTGAGCCCTTGATTTGGAGATTATGAGTCTTTGCCTTTGAGCTTTGAGTTAGTCAGTTGTTTCTATAGTCTAAGGCCTTTGCATTGATTCTTCCTCTAGTTGTGCGCCGATGCACACATCAGCTCCGTTATGAACCGTCGGGTCCTTTGTTGAATTATCATCCGACAACGTCCTTCGTATCCAAAAATCTCGAGAAGTTCTTTCCATGTTACATAATGCCATTGATAAATCTTACTCTCTGTTTTGGCCAACCGTGCTCTGCTCTCGAGCTAGTGATGTTTACTATGAAGTTTGTGGTATATGTACCTAAAATGCCCCGATGGGTTGAACCAACGCCTCCCCTAATCTGTGTGAACCCGAAAGATTTCACGGGTCATACTTATCTGGTATTGCGCCAGGTAAAACTTTCAGCAACTAATGTCATTTTCGAAATACGAGAGGTGAATGGAAGGTTATGCATTGAAGACGTGGGAGTCGACCTTGAACCTTTGTGTTCTTGCCCATGGACACGATGTAGATCATATCATGGAAGCTTCTTGTAATAATAACTATTTTTCCTTGATATAATATCCTTTGGTATCGGTGGATTGATCCTTTGCAATCGTGGTTCCGACCATACGTTCTTCTCTGGTCCCATTTCTCGGGCAGGTTTAAGCACTTGTCTTCTGTGGATCAATACACCAGTCCAACCTTTACTTTGATCTATCATTGAGTATTACACTCTGGTATCTCGAGAATATCATGGAACTGCATAACTTTTTATGGGTTCTCCATCAAATGTTATTTCTCACCGAAACCAATTTTTCCTGGGTTCTGGGTTGTCGTCAACCGAGAACACCGAATAGTGAATCGAGTCTGTACTCCGATTCAATAACTCTTAAGTAATTTCCGTTGCTTATGAGTTTAATCCTTCAAGTCATTCCTAGCCTGATTGGCCATATCATTATCATGGTAAATTTTAACTGTGCTATCTGGTCCTTTCTTCCCGGAGCACAATTTTCGACGATGAGCTAAGCTTACGTCGATTATCCTCGTCATATCATTTCGCCTTGAACAGCAAGTTTGATTTCGAGTTTGTGTCATACTCATGGTTCCAATAACCTTTCGCTTCATCATTCCTTTGACTTGATGTCATCGCCGATCGATTACATCTTCATGAAGTCTCCCGACCATTGTGTCATGATCATCATCAACATTCTGAGCTCTTCCAGGATATCAATCAAATTCATGATGTGAAATACCATCCTTTCCCCTAGATGATTTGTGTTATCATCCGCAACATTCTTGCCTTCCCCCCAACGCAAACTTGTTCATGTTTTGTGTTGTATCTTATTTCCTTGCTATCTAGCTTATATTATGTTCTACCTTGAAGTATTACTGTCTATTATGTCAAGGAGGTTGTGAGGATTGCTCCACCTCTTAAGAATTCTTGGTATAGTGATACTTCTCACCATCACCATTCTTTCTTGGTTCCCGTGTTGATTCTAACCGAGGTACCAACAAGTGAACGGTGTTGTTTGGATTCTGTACTTCTGGCAACCCTAATGCTTTGAAGTTAATGATCAACAGTTCATTCTTAGACCAATGGTTATCGAATCACCATTCTAACATTGATCGTGCTATCAAGCCCATATTTCGGGTGCAACTTTCAACCAATGTTTAAATATGTATGTTTTCCTCGAGCATAAATCATTATATCATTTGATCTGACAAATGATATCTCCTTGTTCACATAATTGTGGAAATCCATCTTTTTGGAAATCTCGATGAGTTGTCGTTGAGTCCATCAGCCACCTCCTCATCCTCTCCTTAGTTTAATGATGAACTCTTGTTTCGGAACTCACTCCCATAGTTCATTCGCTGAGTCTGAGGTATCCTGACACCAATCAGATCTGAATCTCGGTCAGATATGATGGTTGGAATATTTTCCAAGAGTCATAACATTGGTCTTTATATCACCCGGTAAGGTGATGTCATGCCTAGCACACCTGACCAGAGGACCTAGTGTTATAGTTTCCTTCTTAACAAGGTTAACCATTTTTTCCGTGAGGAAATTGAATGCCTTGTTTAATAAGTTTATCCTGATGGATCCTTTGTGTATCCAAAGTCTGACCTTTGCTTGAAGACCTTGTCAATGCTATCTCGAAGCATGTATGTGGTGCTCCGATTTTCAACAAGAACATTTGAAGCCCAATGCTAAATGTTACTTGCTCAATTATCCAAACACAAATTTCTCTCCCCTTTCCTAAAGAGTTTTCTACATTATATCCTGCCAAGGATATCATGCTCTGCTTGTCCTTGGGAAGGATATACCCCTTATATATGTGTTTAAACACATTTTCCTTTCCATTGTTTGGTTTAACCTTTCTTGTGATCTATATGATCTAAGCAGTAATATTCTCCTGCTTATGTATATACCTCGGTGTACAATTCTGTCAGCAAGACCCTGTTACTATTGTTGATGACATTTCAGTAGCCACCGATGGACGAGAACCTTGCCTATTGGCCCGCCTCGTTCAACGAGCAAGAAAATGGTTCTCTTCGTCCCTCGCCCTTGGTATCGATGTTGTTGCTGACATAACTGACAGGTTACCCTCTGACACGCCTTACTATCGTGACCGTGCAAGATGTCGGCCCCCTTCCTACTTTCAACCACATGGTGGGCCCATAACCCACAGTTCCACATGATCGAAACCTGACTCTCCTGTACACCCCATGTTCCCAAAGTTATTCCTCGCGCGTGGCCTCGTATGTAATTCACGGGCCACCGTCCCAAGTGATCTATTCTGGTAACAGACGCAATACTCAATCTCGTTGCTCTGGACCCCTTTCGCATGTTGTTTCAGACATCGAACGCTTGTATATCTAGTTGAAACTTCTTATTGTACCTTCTTACTTTGCTCTTGACGTGTTTCATTTGTTCAACTCAAGAGTTACTCATGAGTTCATTCATGGGATACCCCCCCAGATAATTACCCCTTAAAGCATTCTATCGTTGTCAAGCTGCCCCCTACCTATTCATAAGTACGTTGGGTTTCCTGAAGAAATGATGACGACTTCATCATGATGCCCTGATGCAGCGACATGAAGACATCAACGTAAGGGATCGACCTCTTCGAGAAGAGCAACCAAGAACAAAAGGACTCGTTAGAATTTCGTACCCAGAACTTTCCCCCTTACTCCACCTCTTAAAATCTCGGGACGAGATTTCTTGTAGTGGAGGAGATTTGTAACACCCCGGTAGTCAAGCTACAGTAATCACACACTAATAGTGCCATGTCATCACAATTAATTTTGCTAAACCTCACTTTGATCCAAACCCAATTCAAATTCAAATATAAAGTAAAGTCAAATAATTAAAATTTTCAAAAGGTAAAATAAAAATGTAAGTTGGGTTGCAAATATTCACTAACTAATTTTCATGTAAGAGATAACCTTTTTCAAAATATACAAGTGCCCCTAAACATTTTTAAAACTGACCCATAAGCTTTTTATTGAAACAATCTAATTTAAATAAATATGCAAAATATTCAAAAATCAGTTGAGACTTGTTGGACTAGCCCAAAATATTGTCTCAAATTTATGTAATACTTTGAACATT